>NC_060885.1:11204881-11508631 GCF_014805685.1 Silurus meridionalis | reverse complement strand
CCCTGGGATTTCCCCTGCATATCGGGAAAAAAAACATCTATATGTGACTAAAAAATTTTAAACCTTTGTGAAAGCTCCTACTGCAAAAACCAAACAGAATTCCCACTGTCCAAAAAAACTGGCAGTGGGGGACATGTTAAGTTGCCCCAGAAGTAGTGTTAAACGCTTAAAACGAATTCGATTAATTATTTTAAGATCTGGACATTGTAACTGGGCCGGGCTCAGGATCCACTGTGAATCCCTAAACCAAGATAAAGTGATTATTGAAAAGATAGAGAGAGGAAGAGAGAGATGGGTTGCAAATAATGCATATGCCCAAATTGTATTCTGCATTTATACTTTCCATTATTCCAGAGCAGAGTTTCTTATGATATTGATTTATCTGTCCATCATCCAACAATAACTCTGCTTTACTGTGGTCAGGGTTGTGGTAAACACAGAGACTATCCAAGGAGAGCATATAAATCAGTGTTTATCTTGAATATAATTCATTCCCCACATATTCTTTCACTTGGGGGCATTTAGAATCACAACTAGAGTGCACCTACTGAGATGTTGATGAGGTTCGGAGGAAACCTGTGAACTCCAAAGAAAGTTCACACAGGCAGTAACCCAAGCTTGGGATAGAGAAGGGGACCCAGGAGCTATGATATTTCAGAAAAATGTTTCTATATAGTTTCTCTCTCAGGATAGACCTGCAAGAATTCTTATTATAAAATAATATATAAAATAATATGTATTCAATACAATTGTATTAAATAGCAACAGGCAATAAGCAGTAAATTGAACTAGTGTCAGTAATGTCATTATTAATCACTATAATATATTTAAAAAAGAATGATTGGTTACTGGTACCTGTTCTTACTGTGGGGCACGTCTTTATTCGTGAAATAATTGCTGCTAAGAATGCTGGCCTGATAGCAGAAATCACTCAGTGCTGGCCCACACATAGACTGGCACTTTTCTTTGGCTTGAAGCCTACTGTGGAATAATGGTAATGAACTCTGTCAGGACGTAGCTACAGCTCAGCCTTCACATGTCTGTGTACCAGACATTGTATGAAGCAAAACTTATAGCTTTGAGTTCAGAATGTAAACACAGCACAAGCATAAACCGTATTTGAGCTATTCTGGCAAATGCTTTAGGCTGTAAACCACAGTCTGTTTCTGCCTGCACTGAGGCCACATTTGGTCATCATTTCATTGCTGTGATCATTCCCCTAACTGACCATGATGTCCCTACATTCAACCAGTAGCTGCCTCTTAATAAATAAATATGTTATAAATAAATAATATAATAAATAGATTTTATCACGTTTATCTGCACAACTCTACTGCCGAGTCGAGCATCTTATTTGCAAAACGTGCAAAGATATTCCATGATCAGCACAAGGAAGCACTGAAATATGCAAGTCAGATGCACATAACGAACAGATGTGTTGTCTCGTTCAACAGACCACCTGCTTTTTGAACTTAGCCTCCCTTAAAGCAAATATGCGAGTTATGCATTATAGAAACCCCACCCAGATATGAACCGATTAGTAACAACAGGAGTGATTCACCTAGTTCCACCGAATCATGTGATGGACCTGGTCACATGAAGGGACACGATCATGTATCACGAGACACTAATTACAATTATTCAACATTTATGGCATTTGGCAGACGCCCTTATCAAGAGCGACTTACAAATGAGCAGAGGAGGGTTAGGGGCCTTGCTCAGGGGCCCAGCAGTGGCAGCTCGGTGGTGGTGGGATTTGAACCTGTGACCTTCTACTCCAAAGGCTAATTCCTTAACCATTAAGTTACCACCTCCCAGTAACAGTAAATGTGTGTGAGTGAGTATTTAGTAATGGCTCTTTAGACATTGCTAAGAGTTCAACTTTTTTACATTTATTTTTTACTTATTTTTATCAAGATTTTGGCTCAAAAAATGTGTATCCCTAAAAGTGTAATACAATTTTAATTTCAAGTTATAATACTGCTTCGAAAGAACGGTATGTTTCATTTTTGTGCCATTATAACTGATTGTTATGATAAGTGAAAATACTTTTTCATCTGCTAACCTCCATTTGCATTTTCTAAAACAGAGAATTCTTATGATACTCCAGGAATAGTTTAAATAGTTTTAACAAAATAACTTGACAAATTTAACAAGTAGTAGTTAAGTGGGATGCTGTGGGTTTTGGTTCTGGCTTTATGTATTTTATATATTCATAGTTGAAGTTGTTTGAATAGGCAGTTTCACCTGTAATTAAATGTTTTTTTCTTACTCCACATGTTGTTGATCAGCTAATACTTGTGTGGTAGTTTGCTTCTTCAGTTTTATTCTAAAACTATGAGGCTATTGGGAGCTAATAAATATTGTAAGCTAATAGCTGAAAGTTCAGCACAGTGTGAACTACATGTCTAAATCTTAATACACTTGTGAGAAACATCATCGCTCCACCCTGAAATACCCCGTGTAAAACAGCTTCATTTAATAGAGTAAATATTTATGAACATAAGGGCAATAAAGTATTTTTTGTTTAGTTGTTGGATAGTGCATTTGTCTTTATCATGTAATTTAAATAAAGTGTTAAATTAAGTGTTAAATATTCAAATTGATTATAAAATTACCAGTTTATAAGTTACATCCAAACGTTTGTATAATTTAGCTCTATAAATGATACAGTATATAAAGTGTTTAATATCACTAAAACATTATTGTATCCTGAAATTTTGTCTCATCCATTGTCTCTTTGGAATAAATAATCGAAATATGGTATGGTCATGAGGCCTTGATGTGGCTGATTTATCATAACCGCAAATACGAACACAAAAGAAAATCAGTTTTTGGCACAAATTAAGTGAAACTAAATTAAACCTAGTTTCTGTCCAGGCTTGTCTTTTTCTCCCCTTGATGCCATCACACACTGAAAAGTAAAAGTGAGCTCTGGTATGCATGCTAAACTAGGGCACGGATTGTTATGTAAAAATCAGAGATGAATACATTAACATACTGATGGTCAGTCCTTGTGGCCTTGTGTGCTAAGTTCTGCTCAGGCCTGAGAGTGTTTCAGGAGAGGGGGTGGGAAGGTTAAACAAAGACACTTTCGTCTAGTTTGGTCATATTAGTCTTTATAACATTAGTTGTATTTCAGCGATACTGAACTTCTCTGGTCAGATAATTCAAAGGTGTTGATTCGTTTTTCAAAACAGCGGCTGCGAGACGAATTAAATATTATATAACAAGTAGATGATATTAATAACCTTTTTCTAATGAGTTTCTATAGTAACTTTTCTAATTCATAGCAACAGGTATGGAGTAATGCCCACACGATCCAATCTAATTTATATCTAATCTCTAATTAATGAGAAATGTTGTCATTCGTCAAAATGATGAATGCTTTGCAGTTTCCTGTGAGTAGATTTTAAACACGAGTCTCCAGTTTCAGCACTTTGTAACAGTCATAGGTAAAAATAAACCTGTTATGTTAAATTTTTAAAGAATCTTGTGGTTACGTCGATAATAAGCAGCAATTTGTTTGTCATATAAATGTCAAGAGAAAGCGATCAATTTTATGTTTATTTATAAAGTTTATTGCTTTTGTAATGTAAGAGATGACAGGATCTCATTCGTGTTTACCTACCTAAAAACAAATAAAAAGAATGAAATGTGATCCTTTAATAAATGAAATTTGTAATTTCTTGACTGATATAAGAGGAATAACCACTGGTCTATTTACATCCCCTTGTTGTTGATTGTTTTCCTATAACAGTTATGTAATTTTCCTTATATAATGTATTGGGCATTTTAGTCATATCCTAAATTCTGTGATTATTGCAGCTGCAGCACATGTCAGGGATGTCAGATTAAGTGCAGGTTCTCAAAAGCATGGAAACTATTTTAGGAAAGAGTGTGAAGAAAAGCAAAACTTGACAGTGTGTCTTTGTGACCTTTAGGATAACAATATCTACTGTGCTCGCGTTGGTGGATTTTCAAACTTTTAAACAAAATGATGGAACTAAATAAAACGTTAGAGAGCTTTTCTGTGAGAATAAAAAAACAGCAGGTCCTCCCATGACTATATAGAAAAGTGGATCCAATTATTTAACGCTTTTGGCACTATGCACTAGGATATTGTTCTGCAGCTCAGCTTTCCACTTTGGCTTGCGTTCCACAAAACGTAGTAAGACGTGGAGATCACGGAGTGCACATTGCTTTGAACACAATCTCACTAATCATCTAAATGCTACACTGCCTATTTGTGATATTGGGCTTTGAATGTTTTATTATTATGTGTTTATCCCTTTGCTGTTTTGAGCATTCAAATAGTGAAATCCTTCTCAGCTTATTGTGGATGTATTGTGCTTCTTGATTGTATCCCATCTCTTAGTGAAGAACTCCACACTGTCTCAGCATTGACGTCTTGTCATTTCTCACTCAGCAGTGTGATGCATGTGTGAGCTGTTGGATAATAGATCAAAACAACTGAAATAGAGCATAATAAATAAAATTGTGTGTGTGTGTGTGTGTGTGTGTGTGTGAGAGAGAGAGAGAGAATCTGAGTCCTTAATCCTTGTATCCTTGTCAGGCAGCCAATTTTACCTGGAACATTGTGTTGAAGTGATAATTGCTAAATTACATAACTTAACAGCTGCTTTGATTTTCCCTTCATGTTCAGTCAGGGTGAGTGAAAAAATGTTTTAACTCTGCCATATTTGACTGATTTTGATATTCACCAAATTAGTATGCTCATAAACTGAGGTGACAAATATTTTCCCCGACCACCAGTAATAGCATAGGATAGCATTTCTTATGCTCCATCTGATCCTTTCTGTTAGTTATTATTTTGCTCAAATAAAGACACTACAGAAGATACAGTTGCCTTCATAATTACTGGTGGCCTTCCTGAAGATGAGCAAAAATTCCTTTCTTTTTTTCGGCTTCTGCCACAGTGGATCCTCCACATGTTTGGTTTGGCACGTTTTCACGCTGGATGCCCTTCCTAACGCAACCCTCCTCAATTTATCCGGACTTGGGACCGGCACTGAAAGTGGCTGGGGTTGGTTCCCTGACCGGGGATCGAACCCGGGCCGCAGCGGTGAGAGCACCGCATCCTAACCACTAGACCACCAGGGAACTGAAGATGAGCAAAAATAAAAACCTAAAAAGAATAGCACATGCAGTAATTGATGCACTGTGGAACATTAGTTAGTGTTATTTAAATACATGTAATCGACAACCATCTGCCTTTGTTGTGTTGAAAGGTCTTTCTTTATTTCATGTTAAACAATATAGGATTTTTTACATTTGTGTTACTTAATATTTATGCCCCAGAGAAGTATGACAATGTTGGGACATTTTTCAAGAGAAAATATATATTTTTTTGTAAACAGTTGCAAGCAGGAATAGCACTAATTCTTCCATAGTTTGAGATTATTAGCAGCGTTTACTGTCTGATTTGACGGGTCTCTAGAGAATGAATCAGTCTGCATATTTTATAGGTACATTTTCTGAAAAGATCCCTGCATCATTTCTGACGATTTTTCGTTTTAAAAAAATATGTAGCATCACCTGAATCAGCTTTTACTTGCGTTTTTGAAATATTCATCATGATTGATGTACAGTATCTCACAAAAGTGAGTACACCCCTCACATTGTAGCAACCATTTTAGTGTATCTTCTCAAGGGACAATTTATTTAAATTTGATATTTTTTAGTCAATGTGCAGCTTGTATAGCAGTATAGATTTACTGTCTTCTGAAATTAACTCTTACAGCCATTGTCTACACTCTTAGTGATAACAGCTGTACGTTGTGTAACCATGCAAAGCCATATGTCCTATTCATCATGTTCATGTCTTTGTCTACTTGACAGGACCATACAAATTTGTGTATCTTGTATTAGAGCAGTTATAATGTGGTGCTTTGAGTAGAATTCTCTCATACTGACCACTGGATGTTCAACTTGGCACCTCATGGCAAAGAACTCTCTGAGCATTTGAGAATTAGAAGTGTTGCTCTCCACAAAGATGCAGAGGCTATAAGAAGATCTGTAACACCCTGAAACTGAGTTACAGTACAGTGGCCAGGGTCATACAGAGATTTTTCAAGACGGGTTCATCTAGGAAGAGGCCGCACAAGGGTCCATCAATGAAGTTGAGTCCTTGTGCTGAATGTCAGGTGCAGATGCTGCCTTCAAAAAAAAGACGCATGAGTGCTGTCTTGCTTTAGAGGTTGCAGAAGCAGAAGGTCCGCTTGTCAGTGTTCAGACCATACGCCACACACTGGAACAAGTCGGTCTGCATGGCCATCGTCCCAGAAGGAATCCTCTTCTGAAGCTGGCTCACAAGAAAGCCTACTAATGGTTTGCTGGAAACAACCTGTCCAAGAGCATGAATTACTGGAACCATGTCCTGTGGTCTGATTAGACCAAGATAAACTGGTTTGGCTCAGATGGTGTCCAGCAGGTGTGTTGACGCCCTGGTGAAGAGATCAAAGAAAATTGTGTCTTGCCTATAGTCAAGCATGGTGGCGGTAACATCACAGTCTGGGGCTGCATGAGTGCTGCTGGTACTGGGGAGCTGCGCTTCATTGAGGGAAACATGGATTCCAACATGTACTGTGACATTCTAAAGCAGAACATGATGCCCTCCCTTCAAAAACTGGGCCAAATGGCAGTTTTCCAGCATAATAATGACCCTAAACACACTGCCAAGAGGACAGCTTCCTTGCTGAGGAAGGTAATGGAGTGTCCAAATATGTCTTCAGACCTGATCCCTATTCAGCACCTGTGGGTGATCCTCAAGAGGAAGGTGGAGAAGCACCATGTGTCTAACATTCAGCAGCTCCGTGATGTCAATTTGGAGGAGTGGAAGAGGATCCCAGCAACAACCCGTGCAGCTCTGGTGGATTCCATGACAGAAGGATTAGCACAGTGCTAGATAACATTGTTGCTCACACATAATATTGACACTTTGGAGACTGTTTTGACATGTTCACTTAGGGTGTATTTACTTTTGTTGCCAGTTAATTAGACAATAATGGCTGTGTGTTGATATTTCTTAGAGGCCAGTACATCTATACTGCTATACAAGCTGCACATTGACTTTTCTAAAGTATATACTAGTCTATTTTGTATAGCATTGTCCCTTGAGAACATATAATAATGGTTGCTGAAATGTGAAGGGTGTACTCACTTTTGTAAAACACTGTATTTTATTTACCAAAAAGAAATTGCATGTCAGTTCTCTCCAAACAATCTCTGATACCTGTAGAAATCAACCTAATAAACCAATCCACATATTTCTGCAAGTATTGTATAAATCTGAATAAACAATTTGCATTGAAACAAGCAAACAATGGTATGCATCTAAATATTGAGTTAGTAGTAAATAAATCAGTATGTGTGTAAGCCCATAATCCCCCGATACACACACACACACACACGCACACACACACACGCACATGGAAGTAAGACAAATATATAAGCTGCATTGGGTCAGTGGTTATGCCTTTGCCCTAGTGGTTACCTGAGGAAGCTGATGGCATATGGTGGGAGTTACATTTGAGTCACCCTCCATATGCACCCTCACCCCCTTAGGCCTCTGTTTGGTGTTCGTACTGTGCAGAAACATAGAGGATCAGCTGTTTAGTAATTATTAGGATGGTGGTTAGGGTTGAAAGGAAGTAATCGTTCAGTATTCAAGGCTTTGTGTTACTGAATGGAAGGTCGAGGTATCAAGCCCCAACACCACCAAGCTCCCACTGTTGGGTTCTTGGGCAAGGTCTATAACCCTCTCTACTCCAGGGGTGCTGTATCATGGCTGACCCTGTGCTCTGAACCCAGTTGGGATATGCAACCTGGGACAGATGAAGAAAGAATTTGGCTGCAAAAATGTGTGTGACAAGTAAAAGCATCTTTCTTTCTTTGTTTTCCTTTTTAAAGGGATAAGAACATGATCACAACCGCTTTGTGAGTTTGTTCATAGGAACAAGCCATTGCTTGTGGAAACTGCTTTTCATTGTAAAATGACAATCTTTTTTTGTTTTATTAACTTCAAATACAAGTAAGAGAGAGGCTGATAACAGGAACTTAATTTTCATAACATTAAATGTAATTACAACTGGAATTATTGGAAATTACTTCACAGTAAAGGCATTCGCATTGCATTGGAGTGTGTCACCACATTGTTGTTGATTATTTTTAACACCATACCTCATTATAATTATTTTTCATAGATATGGTAGAACTCAGGACTGTACATTTAAACTTTTTTTTAAATGAGATAAATCTCATAAGAAATACAGAGAATTAGCTAAACTAACCACAGCTGAGCACTCTTTTCAGTTTATTAAAATATTGGACTATTGCCAGTATGGGGTAAAAAACTCTTCCTTTTCAGCACATGCATCACTTCCTGTTATGCCCAATTACCACTTATTTGCTCTGTCCATGGCTGAGAGAGGGAGATTAAAATCCTCATTCTGTTTAGTGACGTTAGCGATGATGCTTGATGACACATGACAGACAGGAAGCCTAATTAGTGTATGAGTGTTCTTGTTTTGACCGTGTCTTATTAAACTTCTGCAGGCTGAAAGGAGGCTTAGGTTTTATAAAGGCATGATGTAACCTCATGCTGTTAGATTATGTGACTTCAAAAATAAGTTATGGCATGTGTTTACAGTTTGCGAATATTTTCACCAATAGTTTTACAAGTGCTAGTTTAAAAAAGACAGATTTGTAGTAAAAACTCTAATGAAATGGTCTAAACATTTTATAATAATTTATCTATATTTATAATAATAAAAAATGTATTGAACAACTTTATCTTATGGTTGTTTTTTTTACTATTATTATCTTAACATACACAAAGTGATAGTGATAGATAAGTAATAAGTTTATACTTTCCTGTCACTTCCAGGATTTAGGGGCAAAAAAAAAAATCACTTCCTGTTTTTCGTACCATGTACACTCTTATTAAAGGAAATTCAATAGTTGTAAATCAGATTTTACTAGTTTTTTGAGATTGGGTCCTTCTTAAGGTCTTGTCAGTTGGACTGTTGTCAAACAAGTTTATTATTTTCAGCATTAAGTAAATTATGACTGTGTTGTAAAATGCAGAAAGCTGGTATATGACGGTCCTAAAAATATATAATGTACAGTCAGTGTGAGAGTATAACGTGAGACTATGGCGACGCTGTGTTTTTTGTGGTATGACAGGATTTGCATAAGGGCCACAGAGAGCAACTCGGCATGTGCGCCTGTCTCTTTAAAGTTGTAAAGGTGGGCGGGGCTTCCTGAGGAAACAGGTGTGTGTGTCGATAGAGGTGATGTCATTGTTTCTGGATCACCTGGAAAAACTTGCATGTAGAGTGCCGGCTGGCAACACACACACACACACACACACACACACACACGACAGCTGCTAGGTGTGATCACTTATCAACCTGCTGTGAGTATTGTAACGTTACTGTCTTGTTTTTTTTCTATGGGACTGAATATTTTATTTATAGCTGAACTATGTAAAGGATCTAAAGCTATTGAGTGTGTTTTCACCTTACTGAGATGCGACCTTACCAAGACGAAGTCAGCTAAAAATGTTCCCTGTAGTTTACAGGGCTCAGTAGAAAATGCTTAAAGTGGCAGTTTATATAGCTTATAATGCTTTAATAAGGTAAAACCCTGTCTGATTGTGCAGCAATGTAAGATACATCACCGACTTTTATCTGAATTGGTAAAAAAAAAAAAAACATTGTGAAATATATTACTAAGCGCTTGGTGTCATTGCTACTGGATGTAATTGTGCACAATGTGTTCCATCTTCGCTCTTCACTCATTTACTCTTCAGAATAATGCGTCCCTTGAGCTATGTAAAATTAGAGACGACTAAGAGGCAAATTTCCCCATAATACATGCGTACATGTTTGCAAAACTCTAAGGCTTAGTAGGTTTTAGGAACAGGAACAAAAATATCTGTTCCCTGCTGTGCTCTGATACAAGAAGAACTGTTTGTGTAGGATGTATCACTTCAGTCAGCATATGGGTGTGTGTGTGTGTGTGTAAGTCAATTGCTTCTGTTGTCATGGAGTTGTACAGGTTTAATTGTTTGTGTGTGTGTGTGGGTACGCGTGTGCGTCTTTAGCTTTAATGACATGGCTGTGAGTAAAGCCCAAAGCCTGCCACTAGGAGGGAGGTGTCATTCAGAGGCGATGATGTCATCTAGGAAGCAACTCTGTTAAGGAACAGGTCTATGGATGACACACACACACATTCATGCAAAGAACCAGGATGTGAATGTTCTGATAACTTAGTCACTATCATTATCATCCAATGGCACAAATGTCTGTTTGTTCTGTGAGCTGTAAAATCCCCCAGTTATGTTCTAAGCGCTTTGTGGTTAGCATATGACAATATTTGGAAGTGCTGTTTTTCCTCTTTCTGCTTGTATTTGGTTACAGTGAATTGAAATGTGTTTGAAAACCTGGGGATTTTTGTGAATGTAAATGTAATGAAGTATGGTTTTTATTTAAGCAGTGTTTTGCAAATTTGCAACAGTAAATCAAAAAACAGCAAAAATGAAGAAACCCGACAGCAAAACAGATAGAGACTGATCCTTAATGAACTTTTTGGTTGTTGCTAATAGGACCTGGATTATGAATGTCACAATGACCAAGAATGACACTTTTCCAGTGTATATATATATATATATATATATATATATATATATATATATATATATATATATATGTGTGTGTGTGTGTGTGTGTGTGTGTGTATATACACACACACACACACACACATTCTAGTGTAGAATATTTCTTTAGAAGTATTCATTCAGTATTTTCAGCATTTGTAAACACATTAATACAGTATAAAGACATTTTAGTCTATTTTTTATTTGTAACTGTGTATACCTCATGTGGAGTTTGCTGTTGAGTTTTTATTTTTATTTTTTTGTGATTTCCTGTTGGGATTTCACACACAGAGATATATATATATATATATATATATATATATATATATATATATATATATATACAATTTTTTTTTTTTTTAAGTTTTGAAGCTCTAAAGAAAGCACTAAACTCATTCATCACCGTAGATATGTGGCTTTGGTAGACAGCTCAGCCTGGCCTTTTTATGGTGAGAGGAGAGAGTTGGTGTTTGAACGCAGAGGGAATGCATTGTTATCAGGAAGGTCTTTTGTCTTCCAGCATCAGCATTTTTTGGGTGAATAGTTTTATTGTGGGAAACTGTTCTGTTTCCCCCTGCCTCCACTCTGAGTAATGCTATTGAAAGAATTTGTGATTGTTTCTTTTTCTTTTTAAATTGTTTGTGTCTGGCTTGATTTCAATTCTTTAGTCTGTTTCTTCCTACTCTGTGTTGTATCAGGAAGCCGGCTTCCCCCTATGCAGTGTGTTTTTTCATGGTCTGTGATGCTTACACTGTTCGGACTGTACAGATGGAAACTGTTCGGATTTGATGCGGTTTTTCAAAATGGACCCCGTTTCAACATGCCAGTGGTTTGGAGTCGAGGTGCTTAAAATTCACATTGGTGGTTTGATTATTTGTGCTTTCAAGTCAGGAATCTGTTTGTAAATTCTGCAGTAGCTGCTGCTTGAAGTCCCACAGGGAACAAAATAGTGCATAAATCCATGGCTGGCTCTGGTTTCTTGTGTTTGTGGTTTGAAAGCTTAGTGAGATCCAGAATTTCAGATATCTCTTGACGAAATCTGTAAATGGACTTTGCATGCCCTTCGATGCTTCAGGCTTTGGTGTGGCTGGATGTCTTTGTTTGTAGTGTATTAAAGTTAATGTATCACTCTGTTTCTTGAAACAAAAGCCTTCAACATCTGCCAATGTAAAGTTCAACATGAGCTTGTCTTCCCTCCCTTCCTTCCTCCATGAGTTCAACAGCGTTCGCCTGAAGCAGTTCGAAGCAGCTTTTTACTCTTTCATCTACTTTTAGTAACAGCTTTTTATATGGCAGCCACTAAATTTTATTTATTTTTTTTGCTTCTATCACATCCTTCCCTCCTACTAGTGGTGTACCTTTCATAATGAGTTTGACACACCTGTGCACACGTTGAAATATTTGGTTGTTAAATACAAAATTAACCAAATCAATCCTCATTTATTCCTCTGTAGCACTAGAATGTTGATAAAGACTCAAGAGCCAAGTTTCTTTTTCATTTGCAGTGATTCAATCCTGTAACATGAAACACTTCACTTCCATAGAAGCAATGATCATATTTTCTTAACCATCTATGTGCACGTTGTCAGTCATGTGGCTTAGACTGGAGCTGCCAGTTTGGCAACTCTGTGAGTTAAACTATAACACACGGGTACAGATAGTTAATTATCTCAGGGTGGAGAGTGAGCTTGTGGCTTAAAGAGTAATTTTCACCCAGTCATCAGTGAGCCAAAAAGCAGTTTGGGTCTTTGAAAATGACTGCTCTTGCAGAAAATGTTTGGTGATTAGAGTCTCTCTTTAAGCTCTTGGCTTTATCGGCTTTCCTTTTTGCCTGAAATATTAACTTTTGAGATCTATTAAATTACTCACACATTCTATTCATCTCAGGCCAGTATTTAAATATATGACATATGGATTGCTGCAGCGTTTGCATCTTATAATAAAAAACAAAAGCTGATTTTTCTTATTTTGCTAACTTTAGGAGCAAAATCCTAAATAGTACATTGTTTGGTTCCTTTCTTTGTTCAACTTGTCAAAACAAATCATGTCAAATCAAGAACATGCAAATGCATGGGAATAACTCTGTATCGATTTTTAGAGCTGTTGCCTGACAAACTCGATAACTTCTTTCCATGTCCATTTTATAATTAGAAACTTAATGACCAGCCGACTGTACATTGATGGGGAGAAAAGAACGAAACCAGATGAAGCATCAAAGTACAAATGTTTTTCATAGCTATGGCCTAAGTGACACTTTAGTCTTAGCTGAAGAGAAATAACTATTGCAAACAAGCTGCTCGGTGCTGCTTATTGTAACTTCAGTGACCCATATTCCTGCCATCATGCCCCACAACAGCAGTGACAATAACTTGTTTTAGGTGATACTAAATCCCTGGATCTCTTCTGTGAGCCGCATGCTGCATTCAGGAGAACCAAGCAAAACCTAATGTTGATCCACAACTTCCTGTGGCTGGATGTGTAGCAACTTTGCAACAAGTTGTATATTAAATGTACCTTGATTATAAAAAAAGTATAAAAAACTCATTCCAGTTTCTCATTTAGATAGATCACAGGGTGTTATATAAAGAACACCCTAAAACAATCTACTTGTGAAGTTGTTCTCTCAGAACCTATTGTTGGACAAATGAACACAGAGGTGTGTTTTGACAGCCTGTCTATTAAATAAACCGTTCCCTTGGACCATAATGTTACAGGCATGATTCTAAACAATTTTTTTTGGATATACACTGGTAAAGAAACGTCCATTTTGTTAGACTCGGACATGATCAACTGTCGGACTGGAGTTCTGATACGTTTTTAGTGCGTGACTGTTTTCCTGCATACAGTAGGGTTTCTACCATAATTTTCCTGATTCTGTTATTTTGCTGGATGACACAAGTACTGATAACATGACCCAGTTTCCAGTGAATGTGGTCTGTGGTGTGAACCGCAGGTAGTGAGTGGCGCCTGTCTTCCCCCATCTTGTGTGTGTGTGTGTGTGTGTGTGTGTGTGTGGAGGGGAGAACAGTGCCATGTTTTATTTTATTATTACAATATTTTCACAATAATAGGAATATCTGACTGTTTTGACCTTTGACCCTGTTAGACCCCATTAGGAAAAACGTTTTATGTACTTTTTTTTTTTTAATATACAAAAACTACAGCTTTTAGTAAAAAAAACAAAAAAAACAAAAAACACCTAAAGGTTTGGTTACAGAGCTAGGGTTAGGGTTGGTATAACTTCAATTAGTGGCTCTAAAGTCAGTGGAAGGTCCTCCCAGGAAGAGCAAGACAAAAGTGTGTGTGTGTGTGTGTGTGTGTGTGTACGTGTATATAGCAGTGCTGAAATGTGTTCAGCTTGTAGAAACTCTGAGGGACACAAACTACCGGGAACTCCAGAGAGATCTACCCACTGTGTCTTCATCACTTTCCACATATCGGTTTTTTAAACAGGTTAATGCAGAAGGTGAGTGAACCATTTTGAAGTATTTATGCGGGTTTTATTGGTAACGATGCGCTTTATTAACGCAAGCGTGAAACTAAACACAAACTTTTTTCTGACACTTTTTCTGATACTCTCTTTGTAAGAAAGAAAATACTTACAGGTTTAAACAGATGCATTGCAGAAATCGGCTAATTGTCCCGCTTTGTCCCTGCTCCTCCTCTGTGTCCGATCCTATTAAGCATTGGTGCAAAATAGTATCTTAAAAATATATATTTTTGCTTCCACGTTTCCCCCTTCACACATTTTGCTGATTATATTGATGACTTGCAATACAAGTCTGCCAAAAGGCGCAGTGTGGTGCGCGCGGCTTCGTCCCACTACGGTACAAACACCTGCGCTGCTGCACGCGCCCGTATGCACCGTTCACGTGCTAGACAAAATTCACACGGTGCTGTCGCCGAGCTAAATCCCGCCATTACTGCTCTGTTATGCGTTTTATTCGGCTAGATCTCAAGCTGATCATCAAGTGTGTGTTTAGTGCCGAATGGAAACACTTTTTTTTGTGGGTTGTGTTGCATTAAAAACTGTACATTGCAGAATTTCTGTCTCTGTTTTAGCACGTAAAGGCTTCACTAGGCGCTTTTTTTATTGACAAAGTTATAAAATGTTATTATAAAACATAAAATGTACAATTTTATGTGAATGAAGTGCTACTGGATTAGACTACAAATGCCCCTGCTTCTGATGGGATTTAAACCATAAATGGGCGTGGCCTAAACCGGAAGTGTAGTCTCCCCCTTTTAATTCTACCGAGTCAGCATAGATTGTTAAAACCCTCTAATTTAATTATATATATATATATATATATAAGTAAAATAATTGTATCTCTTTTTCTCTCTCCTCTAGAGCAAGAGAGAGAGAGAGAGAGAGATTTAAATCCTCCTTGGAGACTTTCTAATGAAGTTCTGTTTCCCCCCAATATAAACAAACTACTAACCTAATAAAAACCACTCAGCAGACCAGGCCAAGCAGATACTAAGGATGAATGAATTAAAGCTGCAAATGCAAAACCCAGCATCACACACACACGTTAATGTTAATGATGCAGGCTTTGCTTGTCTCACCAACATTTTATCGATCTGGTCTCTCGCACCTGCATCTATGTAAAACCCTTCGATTCGAACACTTTTATTTAGCTTCTGTTTACTTGCTAGTCAGCCACCAAGATCTATTTAGCTATTTTTTTACTATTAGCCTCTTGTGGATACAAAAAACTACGTAATGAAACAGAGGTAGGCAGGAACGCTAAACTAAGTATTATTATATGTCTGTGTTCCAGTTAGTGGTCGCTGAAGTAGATCTATTTTGAAGAATTTGGCAAACCCACTTCTGACTGGTTTCCTACTCAGTAAATGGATGTGGCATGGTAGAGATTTTCTGTTACGATCTCCAGATGACTGATTAAATGCTTTTCTCTTGTGAAATGATGCTTGCCAACTATAGTTAGTATTTGGAGTTAGCAAGTAAATATATAACCTGCAACATGTAATTTAAAATTAGTAATAAATCATGCAAGACATATATAGGACTGCCAAATTCCTAAAAATCCAAGAACACCTCAATAAAAGCAAACCCAGATGTTCTTCAATGTGGAGATTTGTTATCCGCTGTTATACCCATACATTTTATACACAATTGAACAGTCAAGGCCAAATAAGACATATCCATTCTGAATATTAGGAGTAGACATCCGTATCCTTTTCCCCAAATCCCTATTTCCTTGAATTCAATGTTCTGTGGGTCGTAGGTCTGTTGCTGTTATTTTTTTACTGTAACTAATTGTCTAATAGTTACAGTCATCTAGAGAATGTCTTTAAAAAAGCAGTAGTTGCAGAGGGTATAAGGGTGAGCGAAGATTTCATTAAAACTCTGTAAAGGGTCTGTAGTTTTGGCTAAAAACTTTGGAGAAATTTCTGCTGTGAAAACTAAAAGCTGTAATCTGTTCCGTAGCTGTTTGTAACATCATTTATTTTCCGATTATAAACATCCACTGCATCATAGAAAAACTCAAAAGATGTTGATGTCTCATAGACCTCTGAAAGCCACGGCTGTTAGTCACATGTTTAATTGCATTGTCATGCGATCTGAGTAAATCCACATCGGGTTAACTTCAGATCAAACAGATTCAGCTAACAGGCTTTGGCACACTTGAGAGAGCAGGCAATGTGAAGTAAATCCTCTTTATTTTTTACTTGAATAGGGATTGGGGGTTTGTTCAGCACACTTATTCTGAGGATTGTGTGAGAGAAAGATAGCGGCTGAGATTCTGCGAGTGTTTTCGGCTTGTTTGTTACTATTCTCGGTTAAAAGGCATTTGTGTCAAGTGGATGCTGGCTTGTGTGGCAGAGGTAACATTTCCCTTTACTGTAATTTATCTGAAATGTCTTGCATACATGTAGTTTTTTTTTTTTTTTTTTTTTCTTCCCCTCTTTAGCTTGTCACCTCCATGTCTTACTTACTTTTTCAGCTTTCTCATGATGACTAACTGAGCCACTCGTTCAACTCGACTATTTATATTGAGTTTCGCGCCCCGACAGAGCGGCCTTTTTACTTCTGAATGAGGATTGTCCTGTGTGCTGAGGATTAATCATCGCTTATGATGACACGAACAAAAACACTGACATTGCAGATGCCACATTGGCACTGGCATGCACCATAATAACCATTGTTTATTCCAGTTTACAAAATAGTATTTATTTAAAAAATAATTTAAGCGACCTCTTTCCGGACGCCCTTCACTGCCATTATGTGTTATTCGACACCCATGATCTGTATAATGTCTCCATGTTATATTTGTTTACTTCTGGTCTCAGAAAAACCTGTGGCACAGTTCCGCATTGACATTGAGATTTGAATAATCAACTCGGAAAAAGAAAGAAATGGATGAAAATGTGATGGAAATTTGGTGAGAAGCGATGAGTTTTGGCAAAATAATAATAAATGTCCTTTTAATTTATATTGAACATTTTTAAAGTAATTGTTCATATCAGTTTCCAATGTCTAGAGAAGTACAGGTTGTGTTTTCTGAATAAGCTCTTTGTATGGTCCTCTAATGATGCACTGTAGGCAAACTTTGTATCTGAGAATTAGGACACACTGGTCCGATAAACAGCTGCTGCTGAAAGAGAACAAAGGTACTAAACTAAAGTAGTTTTTTTTTATTTCATTCACTACATTTGTAAAGTGTTGGATCCATAACCAAGTGTCAAATCTATTTATTCCCTTTATTGTGTCTAAAATTTGAAGCCTTTTTTTCTCCTTAGGTTGCAGTTTTAGCTGAATATGTTCAGCGGATGAAATTTCAGTACTTCCCTTGTGTCTAAGTTACCCTTTCAAAGATGGCCTTGTATCAAGTGATCTATACAGTAATACAGTTTAGTAAGTTCAAACTGTGGTAAACCATCTGATTGTACAAGTGCACTAATTTTATCTGGATTAATTTGATGGGAGCCTGAAGTGTAGTCCACTTATTATTCCTTATGACACCTTCTGTTGAACAGACCTTGTCTTCCTTTACTTTTAATATTGCCTTTTTTCATTATTATGAACTTATTTAGGCCAGGGCACGTCCCCTTGATTTAATTACACTGGTCTCTGCCAGAAGATGACTGCGGAAGTTTTTTGCATAGAAAATAGATTGTGTTGGTCTACTTTTTCTTTATGGAATCAGACATCTAATTCAGATAAGGTGGTTGAGATCTTGTTAACTGCTACTTTCCAACAAAATAAGTGAAGTTGGTTAAGTTTACATTTTTTGCTTGTTTACAGCTGCCTAATTTATGTTTAGAGATATGTGTTGAGTATTAAAATATGATTATAACTCCAATTGTTTGTGGGGCGTTGGGGAATGTTGCATTTTTTTTTTATATTCCTGTACTAATTGGCTGTTGAGGAACATATGGTAACTTCTGACCTTCAACTGTGGAAAGTTGATTTGAAAAAGCTTTGGGTTTTAACATTATGTTCTTGTTGTTCACAAAGTCTGCTGGAGGAGACATGTGGCTGTCATGTTGTCTGCCAGACAGTACTGTGGCTATTTATCTACTTGTCTGAGTCAAGCTTTTGTCCCTGTAGGATATTTTCTCGCCGTTGCTTCAAGTGCATTTTTGGCAAGTATAGAATCTGTTGGTGTTAGACCGGAGTGTGAAGCTGCTTGTTGGTGAGATTTCATTACTAACGCACTCTGCCAGCGTGAAAATGTCAGGCTGTGGCGTCAGAGGGTGGGCGGAAACGCGTGTTCTCACCTCTGACAGTTTTAGCCATCTTTCATGTCCAAGCAGAGTTGATTAGTCACTAAGTAACCCATTGCTTCCCTTAATGACTTGATGTAGCTATTTCACTTTTCTCGTTGTCTTTATTCAGAATATATGGAATTTACTTATTTATTATTCTGAGACCATCTTTATTTTTTCTCGGTGCACTTATTGGTTAAGCCAACTGACCAATGACAGGAGAGTTGCAAATGTCATCCCAAGTGGTGTCGTGGTATTTGCAACTAAGAATTCAGCACAAGGCTTTTTGTGCTGTTATGTGGTTGGAGATGGTTCTTATTGCCATTGCATATTTGTGATTTTTGCATGTTCCCACTGCAAGCAAATGGGTATTAAATCAGTTACATCTCACTTATTTATTTTTTTGTTGGTCAGGGTCATGGTAGATCCAGAGCCTAGCCAAGGAGCACTAGGAAAATGCATCTTAATATGTCTCATATTTAATTCACACAATTAACCCGGCCAGTCTAACAAGTAGCATATTTATGAAAGGTGGAAGGAAACCAGAGAACCTGAAGGAAATGTGCAGTAAAACATGCAGCATTCCAACACATACTGCAGAATTAAAAAATATACTCATAGTGCAACACTAGTTGTTGCCTCATTTAAAATAAGGACCAAAGTAATTTCTGGGATTTGAGAATGTTATAGTTCCTTACGACTTACAGATATGTACAGCTTCCCAGGTCTACTTCATGTAATTAACATCAGATATTTTTTTTCTTTCAAACAAGCAAGTATTTGTTTTAAAAAAAAATTATGAATAGTTAATTGTCCTAATGTCTGATTTTTGTAAAGCTTTGTGTTTGGATTATACAAAGCAGTCAGCAGGATTGGGACTCACCAGCTGTTACATAATCAGTCCGCTTTCAAAGGAATGGAAACCTTGGCCCCTTCTTAAAAATGTTAGCCACAGCTCGCTCAGGAACAAGCACTGGCTCAGTGTCAATGGAAAAGGTCTTAACTCTAATTTCCCCCAGAAGTACTGCCACTGCACCATAACTTAGTGTCAGTTAGGACTGGAAGATATATCGATATTGTGCTAAATGGTTTTGTAATAAGACATTTTTTATGTAAATTTTTTAGCATATGGAATATGTTCCTGTATTCCACTTGAATTTTCTAATCTGGATAAGTCGGTATGACCCAGTGCTTTTGAACTGTAGTTGTGAACTGGCTGTCTGTAACACTAGTATGGTTTTAGAGCTCAGAGTGAGACAACAGAAATGATTAGCAGTGTACCATGGGAGGAAGTCATTCAGTGCACTGTTGCATTGTGTAACCATTAAGAGCTGCGCTCGCGAAGCATGAGAAACGTTAAAGCCGCGTTTGCTCCCCTGTGTAATGTGAGATTATGAGTCTGGTGGGTGTCTGTGCCTTCTAAAAAGCACCGTTCAATTTTCATTCATCTTCAAAGCCTTCATATACCAAATCATTTGGGCTTAACAGGGTTTTGTAATTGTTGAGACAGAGAAATGAGATTCAAAATTCTAATTCAATTGGCATTTCGAAAATGTGCTCAATTCCTTAATGGATTTCGAGCAAATGGCCGTGCAGATAACTGGACCTTTAACAGCCTAATGCCATTATGAGAGATTTGACTTTCTATAAATCCATCAAAATCTTCATTTGATTTTGAATGATTGGTTGGCGCCATCACAATATCCTTGCAAGCGTTAGCTGCTGTGATACCAATGATCCAAATATTTATCAAATGTTTTTCACAGGTTATTGATTGTCAACAGCCTGCATTAGTGATTAGATAATAATACTGTGTTGTCGAAATGAGCAGCCCTGGTGTTAGTCACTGTAGTAAAGCTTGGCCGACTCTTTACATGACGCAGATTTGAAGCCATGACACCATGAAAAGCTTAAATCAAAGATATGCCCCACACTATCCAGTGACTGGCTTTTTTTTTTTAAAGCAGTGTGACCAAAACCATATCTTTGTATCCTGTTCAGAGAGGTGGGAATACACTGTGTAATGGCTAAACATTTCCTAGGTGATGGCTGGAGTTGTTAGGGTAAACATTTCGGCGGATTTTAGAGCCTGTGTGTGTACATGTTTGTCTCTTCTTGGAACTGGGTGACAAGCTTGTTTACCAGCATTTTGTGTCTGACCAAAATCACGTGATCAGGCATGTTTAATAGAGCTTACTCTCAGCTCCTAGAGACATCCAACCATCTGGGCGCTAAGGAGCATCTTACTGTACAAGTTAGGTTTTCCTGCCAGACTAATCCCAGCGTCTGATCTGGCTAATCTGTCAGCCTACCCACGGACAAACAAGAACATTGGGCTGTTTATGATGGACTACAGTAAAATTTGAATATTAATATTTTAAATCAAGATGTGATATTTGATTGTGTAAAAGATTGATTTTAATAAGTAAATTGTGAATTGAATTTTTGGGCGTAACTTGTTGGACATTAAGTTTCCCTTAGTTTTAATGCTATTAAGCCATCACTGATAGCTAAATAGTGGGAAATGATGCAGCAGAGCTTAAATCTTGTAGCCAAGAAGCAACTTCTAACTTGTTCTGCCTTTTCATCTGTGTGCTCAAACATATCAACTTCTATTAGTTCTACATTTATTTTAATACCACTATATACGCCATTGTACTCCTCATCTCATACAGCATTCGAGTCGTGTTTTTGTTGTCTCCACTACATCTACATTTCTTCTCAATTAGAGTATTCAAATTTGTCACAGGGAAAACCTGAGCATATACCATTATGTAACTGCGTTAGCCACACTATATAGGCAAAAGTATTGGGACACTTAACTTTTCCAGCCATATGTAGTTCGTCCCCAAACTGTTACCACGAAGTTTGAGGCACACAGTTATATAGGACCTCTATAAATGTGGTAGCATTAAATCTTTCTATCACTTGAACTTGGAGACCCAAACCTATTCCAGCATAACAATGCCCCTGTGCACAAAGCTAGCTCCATATAGCTATATTTTACATGGGTTGAAGTGGAAGAGCTTGAGAGGCCTACTATAGAGTCCTCTTTACCCTACAACAGTATCAGTACCATTCAGTGTACCACTGCAGCAGACTGTAATTAATATAAACAGTCTGCTGCAGTGGTACACTGAATGGTACACTTCAACAATAATAAAACTATAATGGCTGGACGTTAGTTACCCAAATGAGTATGGGTTCCATTTTGAGTATGGTTCCTCGCAAGTTTTCTTTCTCATACCATTTCTTACTCGTACGATTTTAGGGAGTTTTTTTTTTTACACTGTTGCCACTGACTTGCACATTAGGAGCCCCAAAAGGGACTTTTAATACATTTATATTTGTAACCTACTTGTCTCTAAAGCTGCTTTGGGACAGTGCCCTTTTAAAAGCACTATACAAATAAAATAAAATGGAATTGAATTGGAGGATATTTATACAGAAAATAGGGACTAAATGTGGAATGAGATGTGGAAAATCATTTATAAACCTTATGGTCAGGTGTTCACAAACATGTCCATATACTGCAACTGACCAATAAACACCAGAATAGTGAAACCTACTCCAGATCTTTCAATACATGTACATATTTAACGTGCATCAGGGTGTTTTTTTTTTTTTTTTTTCTCTTCTTTAAACAAGTCCAAAGCTTTGAGTTTTTGTCAGATTGCTAAAATGTTTTCCTGCTCAGTACATCTTAATTTAGTTTGTAATTAAAGACAGATGTAAAATCTAGGCCTGACAATCTTTCACTTTCATTCTCCTTTACTCTCCACTACACCCATGTACTTATTAGAGCACTGCCCTTAAATCTCTTTGTTTAACGCATGCATGGGCGTTGACTGAAGCCATGTGCATTTCAGGCAAAAATGATTTCTGATTTTTCAAAGTGTTGCTTGGATAATATTCACATACATAAACAAACATAAAGTATAGGTGTAAACTTTTATCTGCTGCTGTGAACGTGGATGTTTAGTGTACTCTGTGGTTACTAAACCCTAGTTTACTGTATTTTTGTGTTTTTAGATGGCAGTGATGGAAAAAAAAATTAGAAACTCAAGCTGTATGAAGCTGCTGAAAGAATGTAATTATACTTGTCTCTTAGAGTGGCTTTAAGTTCTAAATATTGTCTTTTTCTATCTCATTTCTTCCAGATCTGCTGAAGTGTGAATCTTCACACCCTGCTGATATGTTTACAAGCGAGGGAAAGACAAGACGCTGACCTCTTCTCCCACAAAAATCTATTGGAAAAACCAACGGCTGTTTTGTACTGTGAATGCTAAAGTGAAGATTAGAACCCCCACCCTCCCAACACCACCAGCTTGAGGCCCACTGCATGAACGTCTGCAAGATTCCATAAACAAGTTCTTAGAGATAGGGTGTGGATGAGAGAGGTGTGAAAAGTAGAGGACGAGTGTGTAAGTCAGCCTGGAACAGCTCTATTTAAATTCATGATCTCCCCTCCACCATTTGGTGGTGCTTTAAAAGCCTGAAACTCAGAGCAAGCTAAGGAATTAGGTCATGCTAGCCCATGAAAGAGCTCTTTTTGGACATTTTATTCTTGTCTTGTCTGTTTTTGAGAGTATGACCCTGTGGTTCGTGTTAATGGGACAGACTGGTTACTGAAAGCCAATTCCACTATGTCCTGGAAAAGGAACTACTTTGCATCAGGCAGCAGTGGGCTGCAGGGCATCTTTACCCCACGCACCATGACCTCCATTGCTCCCAGCAAAGGGCTTAGCAATGAGCCAGGACAGAACAGCTGCTTCCTGAACAGCGCTCTGCAGGTAATACACACTTGTTTTTATTCTTTTTTTGCAAAAAGTCAGTCATAACCGTCACTAATTCTGGCAACATGCTTCTTTTGTGTGTTAGAACCCAAGCAAATCTCTAGGATTGGACAAACTACAAAAGTGGTTTTCTGGTTGCAAAATAAACCAGCATATAATTGCATTTAGTATGAGCCTATGATCACCATAGACCAGGGAGAATTTTAGCTGTAAGTTGTTACTCAGCAAATATCCATCAGCAAAGTGTAATAATTCACATCACTGAATAAAATGCAAAAATGGATGCATGTTAACTATGGCTGCAGCTATTAATTATTTAAGTATTCTACCAATTATTCTATCGATTAATCGAGTAATCAGGTAAAAAGTACTTTTTCTTTATTAAAAAGCAACACTAATATACAAGAGAAAACAAGACGCGTCTCAAACAAAGTACTTTGTTTCCTTTTTGGAAAAATTTACATTTTTAATTGCTGAAATTGCATACAAGAATATCGGTGCAAACTAAACCCTCCTCTTACTTAATGAATCATTTCAGCCTTAATCTTAATCAAAATTATGAGAATGACTTAAATGAAAGTTACAATAATGATTTCAGGATCAAACAGTAATCATGAACTAATTATAGTGTTTATATCTTAATGCGGTTATCTAAAACTGAGAGAGAGAGAGAGAGAGAGAGAGAGAGAGAATATTGCTCTTTTAGCCTTTCTCGCTCTCTCTTTAGGCTGTGACATCTCAGTTTGATGATGAGGCAAATTCTTTTGTTTTGCACCACACAATGCTATTATATGTTTTTAAGATCAAAATTTATTTTAGTGTTGATATGTTCCAGGTTTAGATTTCATTAGGACCAGGAGATTGATTATGATTATGAAATGTATACATTTGAAGGCGAGATTAACATTGGATGTGATTGGAACGCTTATTTCTCAGATGACAAGTGGCCCTTATCACGTAATGTAGGGAAGAAGAGCCTGGCAAAGGTTTTTCTCAAATAAACAGGTCATTTTCACAGTACAAATACTAAATGTTCAATGAACCAATTCAGTTCAATTTTAAAGTTATTTGACAGGCCTAGATGCTAAAGATACACTTCATGAACAAAAGTTTGTGGACACTTGAACATAAAATTTATATGTGCTTTTTGAACATCCTATTTTACATTTAGTCCTCATTTGCCTTTATTATAATCACTATTCCATTCTTTTGAGAAGATGTTCACTAGATTTTGGAGTTTGCTTGTGAAGATCTGTGCTCGTTCACCCACGAATACGTTATTAAAGTCAGGAACTGATGTATGTGAGGTGACTAGGTCTGGGGTGTAATCAGCTTTCAATCCAACCCAAATGTGTTCAGTAGGGTTAAAGTCAAATCTGTATAGCAGGCCACTCAAAATCTTCCAATTCAATCCATGTAAACCATAGCTTCATGGAGCTCACATTGTGCACAGGAGCATTGTCATGCTGGAACAGGTCTTAGTCTCCGAGTTCAAGTGTAAGGAATTTTTAAATACTACTGCATCCAAAGACATCCTATACAAATGTGTGCCTCAGACTTTGTTGTATCGGTTTAGGAAAGAACCATAAATGGCTGAAAAAGTCAGATGTCCAAATTACATTTTTTTTTTGGTGAATATATTGTCAGATGTATTCCTTAAATGTGAATACATCTGTGAAATTGTGAAATTTAGCCATATATTACTGACCTGCACCAGGAACTTTATAATAATCATTGTTCGGCTATGCTGTATGCTGATTCCAGTATTTGAAGCCTGCTGATTACAGGGCAACCCGGTAGTGTTTATCCACACCAAAATAGTATTTTTCATACTTTTTAATTTCTCAACCACCCAGCTTGGAAAAATGTGTTATTCCTAATCAGTATTTGCTAACACATTTCAGCTGTAGACATCATGATTCACATAGCAGTGTGCTCAGTGGGCTGACAGAGTCTTGTGGCGTTTGAGTTGTATATTTTCATATATAAAAGATATGCGCTTTGCTAAACATGTGTAAATCAGTCTGTCAAATTTCTTGAGGTGAAGCAACTGTCTTTCTTCGAATAATAACAATAATGATAATTAGCTAGGTGCTGTATGAGGTTTTTTGCCTCTTGTTTAAATGACATTAAATTACACCCAGCTCACCTGCTATTTCTTGCACGGCGATGACTCAAGGCTATGTGCAATAAACCACACAAACAACTGTCATGCACACCCTGGCCTGGACAATAATTACCCTGTGCACAAACCTGCTATTAGGTCCCCTCTATTTTTAGATTACTATATGACTTGCTATATGGATTTTAAGCTGCTTAGCCAGCTAATAATACATTCGAAGCTACAAATTAGTGTCAGTTATGAGCTGGAGGAGGAGGAAGTGGCTGAGCCGTTGTATTGTATTGTCTGGTACTATGAGGCACGACTATATGTCGAGACAGCAATTCGCAAGGCCGGGGGCGAAAACAGTAATTTCTTCGTCTGGAATTAAATGCAGTACTTTAATGAGCCTTTATTAATATACTCTTTGAGGATCGTATTTCTGCCTGCACTGGTCCCTGGGCGATTAAGTGCAGCTACAGACCCATGAAAAGTGTTCATGCTGCGAGGAGAAGCTCTAATCAGGAAAATGCCAGAGGTGCACGAGGCTCTCGCCACAGGACTAGCTTATGATGATGTAGAATTTTAGTCTGCAAATAACTCTGAGTTTACTTCTGTTTAATTTTATTAATTAGTTAAATGATTGGAACTAATCTGGCAATCTTTCCGATCTATGTCTGTCTGTCTGTCTGTCTGCCTGCCTGCCTGCCTGCCTGCCTGCTTGCCTGCCTGTCAGTCTGTCTGCCTTTCTGTCTGTCTATCTTGTGTACTTATGTACATACTTACTTACTTACTTACTTACTAACTTACTAAATCAGTTGAGTAGGCTTGATTTAAAAAATTTAAATAATTTATGTATTTAAGCTCCATGTTTCCAGACATGTTGTCATTTAAACTTAATGATCACTCTCTTAACTTTTAACATTTCCTCATTACAGCTTTAAAGGTTGGCATGATTTTAAACAGTCGGCTCTCATAACATCTACTGCATACTTGACTAGTGTGTAGTGCCTTATAAACAGGTTATTAAGTTTTATTTGAAGCCTTATGGCCTTATGTTGAGACTGTGTTTTGTTTGTTAACTGACTCATATTTTCTAATTATTCACTTACTAAAACCTGACTGCAAAAGAGTATTTATGTTTTCATTAATGCCTTTGGAGGCTGAGCAGAGGTTACTCATCTGCTTGCAAGCTGTAAAGTGTGTGTGAGACACTTCATACCTGTGGCCTAATCTAGTCCATCAAACTTAATATCTCATTACAGTTTTCTTTTTTTGTATAATGTGAGCATATTATCTTGTGTCTGTTGAGACACTATTAAAGGCTCAAATATAAAATTTCTGGGTCCCAAAAACCAAATGGAAATATTCTCAGAAATAAACCAAATGGAATCTTCTTCAGAAATAAATGACACATTGTCCAACATTTATTATTTTTTCCCTGTTGTATTTTGTGAATGATTCTGTACTGTAGAACTTTTCAATGAACGTTGTGAAATTGGCTCCCTGGAAAACACACACACACACACACACACACACACACACACACACACACACACACACACACACACACACACACACAAATGAGACGTGATCTGCACTGACACTCTTAACCATGTGAAAATGTCTTTTAATTTCCTCACTGACCTGCAGACGAGACAATTTTAAAGCCAAGGGCAGAGTCAAGGATACAGAATTGTGGAAAAGAACGGAAAAGCCTGGGGAGAGAAGGGACAGTGTTGTGTCTAGGCTTCTCATATTTACAAACGGTCTTATTTTCCCTGTCCCGCCCCTGCTGACTCAGTGATCCGCTGTGTTGCTCAGGAGGGCCGGATACTGTATGCAATCAGCACTTTCCTGTTGTTTCCAGAGGACACCAGGTAGCGGGTTTGAATGTGTCTAGAAGCTCAATAATACTTGTGTGTTGTATAGCTTGCTGTAAAGAGTATAAGACAGGAGGCATGTGTTTAAAAAATACTGTGATTCTACCTGTTTACTCAGTTCCCTCTACTCTTCCTTAGATTCATTAAATCTAGGTTTTTCAGCAATTTTCTTTCTTTTCTTCTTTCCATACTTCCTTACCTACCTACTTACCTAGATAATTAACAGTTTAGACTTTGTATTACCCTCAAACAAGGTCAAAGTTCTTGCATATTTCAGTGAGTAAAAATGTTTGAATTAAATAAAGAGATAACATGCTAGCCCACTCACATTTATGGGCAAACACACACACACACACACACACACACCCATGCACAAATGTACAGGAAGCAGATATAGTTGGAGACAAAAACCATTGAATGGCACTTACCAGCCTGTAGCTATTCTTTCCTCTTTCCTTCTCTCCCTCCATCTCTCTTCCTCTTCCTGTCCTCACTATCTCATGCATGTAATGCTCACCACAATGGTGTCATTTTCTTCAAAGTGCAATCTCTAATGTGCAAGATACACACAGTTCTACACATTTTGTTGAGTTCTAAACCCTCAGACCATTTGGATCTTCGATGTATTTGATTGTGGCTACCGTTTCCTTGGAATTTCTTAAATTTTTTATGTATAGTTTTAGTGATTTGGATGGATGATTGTAATGAATCTTGAACATGGAATAAATCTGTAAATCAATTTTTAAGCAGCTTTGAAGTGAATCATGTTAAGCTCTGTACTTTTGCAGAAATGCTCCCCTGCTGAGCTTGAGCTGGTCTGAGAAAGATGGGTCAGTCTGGCACAGCAGTAATGAACAGCTGAGGCTGAGCTCACTGTTCTGTGACCTATCATCACCGTACCGTTATTCTTCATTACTTGTGCCATTTGATTTCTGAACCACAGTGGGGGATGTTAGCTGTATTTTTCTGCTGGTGCTGTTGATGTTGAGTTTTCATCTTTGTCAGTGCTTGAATCGACTGTTCTGGAGGCCCTTTGGCTTCTATAGCAACTGTCAAAGATAAATCAGTTTAAATTGGTCTGACATGAATGTATCCTGTAGATAATGAGGTAGATACATCAGCCAAACATTAAAAACCCAGTGACATGTGAAGTGTATAATGTTGAGTATCACGTTACAGTCGCACCGGTCAGCAAGTGAGCAGCCAGGTCCTAAAATTTATTTACCATCTGAGTGACTTTGACAAAGGCTCAATTTCGATGGCTATATGATGTATATAGCATCTTTAAAATAACAGGTCTTGTGGGGTGTTCCTGGTATGCAGTAGTTAGTTTATACCAAGGGATGGTGGCAGGTACATGGGAGTCTATCTGGTCTGATTCTACAAAAGAGCCTCTGTAGCATTATAGCATTAAATTATTGCTGGCTGTAATTAAAAGCTGTCAGAACACACACACTGCAATGCAGTTTGCTAGACATGGAGTTGCAGATTGGTCACTGATGACCACCAAAACACCAACAGTGGAAAAAGGTGGCCTGGTATGATTTAATAAAATTTTCTTCACGTGGAAAACTGGGTGCATGTACTGTATGTTGCTTATCTGAGGAAAATAAGGGGATGAAGGCAAAGCCGGTGGAGGCAGCGTGATGCTCTGGCCAAGGTTTTGCTGTAAAATGTTTCCTAATGGCAATGGCCCCATTCAGCAGTGTAACGCACCCTGCCACACTGCAGTCTGCATACTCTCTTGACCTCCAAATTACCCAGATCTAAATGTGATCAAGTAGTTTTGAGATGTGCCTTCACAAACAAGTTAAACTGACTTGAAGGATCTGGTGTGTGTGTGTGTGTGTGTGTGTGTGTGTGTGTGTGTGTATGAGATATATATATATATATATATATATATATATGAATTACAGTTTGGTTGGTCTTTAAAAGATTATTTTATGGTTGTGTGATATTTTGAGTCATTTATAATTTAGAAACTTTTTGAGAAATGTTTATTGAATCAAATCTGACAGATACATATTCTGGATTAGTAATACATTGTTACCACCTCTATTAACAAATACACAACAGGGACATAACATGAAATGTTTTTTTCATTAACAAATTTCTTTCTAAAGATTAGTAAAACATAAAACATGACTTAAACATGTTTCCCTACAATGTTTCTTTTCTTTAGCAGGGATTTTAACTTGGATCCTTTAGGTTACTGTATAGAAATGTAAGTGCTGAACTGCTGTACAATTAAGCAATAAGTAAGGTAAGAATAAAAATTTAAAAACATTTTGTGCTTTTGCACATGCTACACACACACACACACACACACACACACACACACACACACACACACACACACACACACACACACACACACACAACAGGTTAGACCTTAGAGCCTTTTCTGCTTCGACAGATGTGTGTGTGTGTGTGTGTGTGTGTGTGTGTGTGTGTGTGTGGTGGAAACTGACCAGCAGTTTGATGCCTGGGCAGTGTTTGTTTTGCTGCCACTCCAGATTTTCCCTCACATGGGGAACTGCTGGCTTATTCCTTGTGTTCCCTTTCTACTTTCTTTGATTTCATTTCAAGCTATATGTCATTTTTCCATGTCCATTATTATATCCATGCTGAACCAGGCATCCTGTACTGTAGGCTTTATTAAGTGCATAAGACAGCTGACATCTGATAGGTGAAGCAACTTTGCTTGTCCTATTGGAAGAGCTGGAGCAGTGCATCTGTGTGTTCTGCATAGGCAGAGATTTGTTGGTCGTGTCTTTGCTGTTGTTTTGGGTTCAGGACTGCTGTTCCAGCAGGTGTGGACTTGTCCAGACTTTTGCTGACTCTAATAAGAAATCATGTTTTTATAACTTGTTTGATGTTACTGGGAGAAAAAATGGAAAGAGTGGAAAGACACTGCAGTGCAGATTTGTGCAGCGTGTTAAATATTTGATAGCTGATCATGCTCTGATATTCAGCAGAACAGCAGGATTATTTGGTGTATGACTGATCAGAGTCTCGGAAGATCTAGCACACGTTGTTGCGATTGCTGCTCTGACAAGCTGAATGTTGTTGTTGACTTCACATCATGTGTGTTTTTGTTGTATTTTTTTCCGTTACAGGTCCTCTGGCACCTGGATATTTTCCGCAGAAGCTTCCGGCAGCTAACCACACACAAGTGCATGGAGGACTCTTGCATCTTCTGCGCTCTCAAGGTAAAGGCCAGCCTAATCGCATATTGCTCCCAGTGTTTGTAATCATTATTGACATTCGGTTCATATTTCCACGTGTTTCTTTCATACTTGGTTTCTCTATTCGGTCTGCACTAGTGGATTGCCGAGATCGGATCAATATTATGTAGGGAAGAAAATGTATTTCAGATTGATTTGAAGCCGTAGGGGTATCTTTGTGCCCAGGTTTAGTTTCCTTGAGTAGAAGCCGTTGCTGTGTCTTTTTACACGTACCACTTGAGACACGCATGGATGAAGGAGGAATAAATTATTTTGTTCCTTCTGTTACCATAACCTCAAACTCATTGTATTTGCAATCTGTCCATCTTTAATCATTTTTAGTTAATGTATTCAAAAAACAGCTGTGCTTTCTAGCCAAAGCTTAACAACTAGAGGTTTGTGTGCAGTGTGTGTGTGTGTGTGTGTGTGTGTGTGTGTGTGTGTGTGTGTGTGTGTGTCTATTCATATGCTCTGTGTTACTGCTCTAAAATATAAATAATACAAAAAAGTTTTACGGACTGATTTATTTGCTAATGGATTTGTTAGCATTCTTGTCTAATCCATTGATAGATGAATCTATGCTAAAGAGGAATAATGAGCAAAAGCGAAAAATTCTATAAAAATATATCAATAACTTGTTGTGGAGTGATATGATCAGTGTTTGCTGGAAGCTGATTCAAAATTCAAAATCCCTGAACCCTCGTCTTGTTGATATTAACTCTTTAATTATTGTCAGTTCAAATGTGATCTAAAAACTAAATCTGTATATCTGTTGTTAAATATACCTTGTCCTATGCTGTCTCACTAGGTGTATCCATAGATGAGGATAAGTTCCCTATTGAGTCTGGTTCTTCTTAGATTTCTTCCTTATGCCACTTTAGGGAGTTTTTTGAGACAATGTTCATTGATAAAAGCGCTATACAAATAAGAATGATTTGAATTAAATTAAATGGGCATCTCTCTCTCTCTCTCTCTCTCTCTCTTTCTCTCTTTCATATATATATATATATATATATATATATATATATATATATATATATATATATATATATATATATATATATATATATATATATAATTAGTTAGGTGTGTAAATCGTAAAATTCTTCAGGTACAGGGCTTTTGATTCGATATCGGAATGTAGTTAAAATCGTTCCTTTACGGACGTATAAAGTAGCGGACCGCAAGTTAGTCTTCACCCCTCACATTTAGAGCATCAACATATACTACACAACAATAGGATACACAACAATCCCAGGGGTTAAAAAAAAAAAAACTGAAGTTAGCGCAGTGTCGCTCCGTACTGGAAATAACATTACATTTGTTTTGCGCATGCATGAAAACTCGAAAAAATCTAGTGCTATGGTTAGCGGCTGGTTAGCAGCTAATGCTATAGATTTTTTTAGCGTTATATGTTTAGCTTCAAGAATTTCTACAGCACGATAAACCAAAAAACTTATAGAGAATTATTTTTATGGAGTTTTTGGTGGAAATAATTAAATTTATTAATAAATATATAATTATTAATTATAAAATGAAGTAAAATGTTAATACAGTACAGTACTGTATACATAAAATAGCATTTTAGGGTTTTTCCTTTTATCACAAGCACTTTTGGAACATAATCACCATGATAAAGAGGCGATTACTGTATAATAGATTAGTTTAGTTTAATTAGGGGTGTAATTGTACGGTTAGGGGGAACAAATGCAAAACATAATTACTTTTTTTAATGCATTTTACTATTAACTTTTGAACAGTTGATTGAATTGGACAGTTTGCATTTTTAAAACAATTTTAAATAAAATGCCTGCTTGGTTAAACTGTGTGTGTGTGTGTGTGTGTGTGTGTGTGTGTGTGTGTGTGTGTGTGTGTGTGTGTGTGTGTGTGTGTGTGTTTGTTTTTACATTTAGTATTTTCTAACTTATTTTAGCATACTTCATTAATTTACTCCTTCGATATGTGGGATTGTCAGGATTTTCTCCTTTTAAAATTAATTTTTGAAGCTAGTATTAGCCTTAGTCACTTCCTGGTTAGCGATCAACGCTATCATGCATGTGCAAAACAAATGTTATTTCTGGTACGGAGTGTGTAGCTACAGTGACACTGCGCTAACTGTAGTTCCTTTTTTATACTTCTTGTATTTTTGTGTATGTTTAAAAGTTTAATAATAATAATGAAATGGGCTCAAAGTGCGAGGCAAAGACTAAACAAACTTGCGGTCCCTCACTTAATGTGTTCCCAAGGCAACTGTGTTCCACACAAAATCAGTTGCATTTGGTAAACAAACCCGAAAGCCCTGTACCAAAAGGTTTACGTGTGAAAGAGAGAGAGAGAGAGAGAGGTTTTATTGTTTATTTAGTTACTACATTTTCTTTTTTACTGGTATATATGCAAAGTCTAATTATGATGGCTACAATAAATCAGGGCACCTGGCAACATCCAGAGAGCAGGGCGGAGAAAGAGGCAAATCAAATGGAAAGACGGAGAGCACTACAGGCATGGCCACGTGTTCACTCTGCATGCACAGCCGTTTACTTATCCGACTGTGTTTTCACCGGGTAAAACTTGGCAGTGGTCACTGTTTTTATCTCACTGAGCTGAGGAACAGAGTGAGGACAGATTAATCTCTCAGTGACTTGGCTGTCTTCATTCTCCCCTCATATGTTTAGCTGATCTCTAATTTACAACACAAATGTAGATAAACAGATTAATGTGCTTGCGTCTCTACATAGACCTGTATATCTGGTTAATGTATATAGCCCATAGGATACGTATGTGCTTTTGAACAAATTCACGTTCCTATTCATCCTGAAGGTGTTTAATAGGGTTGAGGTCAGAGCTCTATAGCAGGCACATCAAGATCCTCTCCAACCCATATAAACCACATGTTCATGCAGTTGGCTTTGTGCACAGGGGCATTGACATGCTGCAACGGTTAATGGTCTCCTAGTTTAAGTGACTTAATGTGCATTCAATGGCGTCCTATATAATTGTTTCCCTCCAGATTTTCGATAATAGTTTGGGAAAGAACCATGTATGGCTGGAACAGTTAGATATATTTATTTCTATTTAGTATGTTTTATCTCTAATGTGTTTTTCTTGTTGTGTTGTTGCAGAGCATCTTTGTGCAGTTTCAGTACAGCACAGAAAAGGTGTTGCCTTCTGATGCTCTGCGTACGGCTTTGGCCAAGACCTTTCAGGATGAGCAGCGCTTTCAGCTGGGCATCATGGACGACGCTGCCGAGTGCTTTGTAAGTGCCTGTAATGCTTGGATGATATTCAGGAAAAGGTTCTTGTTGAATCGATTGAACTATAATTTTAATAATTAACATCAATTAAACAAGTTAAGGTAACTTAAACATCAACTATAACACATACTTGCTTTCTGAGACAGTGAAGTCTAATGAGTGAAGGGTTTGCTATCTTGTCTCATTTTTAGAGCAGACATTTGTCTGAGTGGGTGTGAAGGTCATAATAATGTGGTTTTCGTGTAACTTGCGGGTAATTTACCGCTGCAAATTCAAACACATTATCTCCAGAAGGATGCACTGCACAGATGTGATTTTCCACTGCACCGAACTCTGAAAAGTGTGAAACGGAAAGACACGTGCAGTCGTTTTTATTCTGGATTCGCCCTGCGGTTACTTTGAGGGTCATTCTTGTTGCAAACAAGTCCGTATGTTGAAAGGGCAAAGAAAAGTAAGCACACTGAAGCTAAAGAAACATGTCAACAATACTAAATTATACATCATTCAGTACATGGACAATATTTAGCCAAATGTTTGTGGACACATGGACATCATGCCTATATGTGGGTATATTCTTCCCTAAACGGTGAAATAGATGAAGTTTAAAGCACACATTTGTTTATAATGCCTTTGTAAGATGTGGGATTATAATTTCCCCTAATTGGAACTAATGATGTCCAAATTTGTTCCAGCAAAGCGCATAGTTTGCAAAGAGTGGAACTAAATGTCCCAAACCCTGACCTCAACTTTAATGAATACCTTTGGAATCAACTAGAACGGGGACTGCACCCCAGACCTTCTCACCCAAAAATCAGTGCCTAACATAATGAATTCTCTTGTGGCTTAATGAGCACAAATTCTCACATCCATGCTTCTAATTGTAGTGTAAGCCTTTGCATAAGAGTGGAGGAATGGGATTCAACACGCACACAACTGTGTGATTGTCAGGTCAACAAACTTTTGTGTATATGTTTAAATGAATAGTGATAAGTGTCAGAACGGCCGTTTTAACAGGCGTGTTAAAAAAACGTGTAAAAATAATAGGAAAATAATCAATGTGGTGTAATGTGGCCTGACAGAAAAAAACAGAAAAATGTTATTATTTTCCTAAAACGGTTGTTTAATTATACCTATAGCACAGCAGTTTTTATTTAATAAAAATCAAAGATTTGTATATTTTTATCTTTATTATATGTAACATTTGTCATTTGCTGTATAAAGCCCACAAAACACATTGAGTTAATTCTGCAAGCTACCATATGGTCCCTCTTATAATGTTATTTAGGCAAATATTTTAGGCAAATTTACGTAAAGCCTTGCATCCTATTATAGATTCCAAAAGATTCCAAACACACACAAAAAAAAAAGATTAAATTCTGTTAGTAACAATTTTTTGCTATAAAAAAGTAACATATTAAAAACACCAATAATTCAATATAAACTTAGAGAAAGAGACATCCTAATTAGGTCCTTTCTTTCAGCCTATCACATTTCCTCTTCACCCCCACCGTTGCATTACAATCACATTTGAAATGTCAATGTCACTTAAGCTGCTCTGCTAGAAGTCGTTCTGAAGACGCATGTGCTCTTACACCATAGCTGTGATCTCTGTTTATTTTGGCTACCATTTATTCACGCCTTGGATCCGTCAAGCCGAACAGAAGGAAAGGTCATGTTTTCTCTGTTCTCTCTACTTCCCCTCGCCATCTTTCCATTTTGCTGAATTTCTCCCAGTGAACTGGGAAAACTGAGTTTTTAAACATCTGGTTCAGTTGAACCTAATGATACTGGTCTCTGATTAGTGTACTACTGTGTTTCCCTGAAAATAAGGTTGTATCTAGATAGGTTGTTGTACATAATATAAGAAATCCTCCAAACATAATCACTTTTGGAGATTACTTTTGGAGGATTTCTTATATTATGTACAACAATCTATCATTACACAACCTGCTACAACTTGTAATCTGATTGGTCATCTGTTTACCGTACCTCTCTTACAAAGGCACCCTCTTGGGTATTTACAAATACTTATGGTAATTATAATTCTTATTATTATTTAATATTAATATTAATATTTTATAATTCAGTACATCATCAGGTGTTACAACAGACATATGGTACAACCGTAAATGGCAGCTATCGATCTGAGCTCGGGCTTATTTTCTGGATATGTATTATTTTTACAGAAACACAGTAATAGTTACTGGGACTGAAGCTCTAGGTTAAAGAACACTCCTTCTCTATGTGATGACAAATGCATCCTCATGCCTATCCAACATCTCGTATTTCCAAATCTGAAAGATCTGAGGCAGCAATTAAACAAAAATCCTTTTGATTGCTAGGATCACTATGCATAGGACACTAAGGATAAATTATATCCACTTTTTAGCTCCTCTTTAAGTGCATGACCCGTAGTTTCTTAATTTACTTAAACAAAGTACAGCTTCTGGATTTCTTCAGATTGTTTATAGCTGTTAGTGTCTACCGACTGGACTGATGAAGAGTCTGCTTTGTTGGAAGTGGATTGCTCTTGCATTTAAACCATGGTAATTAAAAGTATAGGGGAAGTGCCAATTTGGCTGAAGTAAATTACACATTATATAATAAAAATACAGTTTATTGTAACTTGCATCATCTAATTAGCGAACATTACATCTATATACAGATGCTTATTATACCTATGTTACTTATACATTGAGACATACTGCAAGTTTGCATAATTCAGTTTTATTTAATATATATATATATATATATATATATATATATATATATATATATATATATATGTGTATATATATATATATATATATATATATATATATATATATATATATATATATATATATATATATATATATATATATGTGTGTGTGTGTGTGTGTGTGTGTGTGTGTGTGTGTGTGTGTGTGTGTATATACATACATAAACATACGTATATATCTTTATACTGTAGTTCTATAATTTGTTCACTGATGAATGCTTGAATGCAAACATGTTCATGGCAGTTGTAGGAGTCCAAATCCATCCTCATTGTTCTTTAATTTTACCCTCCAGATAATCTCATGTATCTTTATGCTGTTTATACTGTATTTGAAACCATCTTCAGCAGCCAGTGATCTCCAAATGAAAAGAACTCTGTATAGAAGTAGGGCATAATGAACGATCAGGCAAAGCTGGAAAGAAGAATGTGACAGGGTTACTTAAACCTCTGCTCGTGATTTGATGCTTAATACCTCAAATAGTAGTGCTCTAGCTAACCTGGATAACTTGGTTTTCTCTAATTTTCGGTAGTTAGCTGGCTAACTCAGCACTATCAACTTGCAACAATGACTCGTTATACAGAGTATGTGCAGAAATGCTGATCGTCACTGAATCCTTTAGAACAGCATATTTTTCTCTGTTCAGTCTTAAGTTTTCTCACCGTTCTTTCACGTATCTATCCAGCCTTGTGCTTCTGCTTCCCCATGGGACTGAGTCAGTTGCAATGCAGCCAACAGCCACTCCAAAAACCCTGTGTTTTCCCTTTCAAACTCCCATCATATTCCTGAATAATAATAGAGGTTCTAAAATATCAAGTGTTTGATCATGTATCTTAAACAAGTACTCATGGGGAGTTCATTGAATGTGCACTCAGTCACAGACACACACGAAAAGCACTCTCAATCCCTAAATGACTCACTGCCTGTATTTCTCTCTGCCTCTCTCAGGAGAACATCCTGATGCGTATCCACTTCCACATTGCTGACGAGAGCAAGGAGGACATCTGTACAGCAAAACATTGCATTCCCCACCAGAAGTTTGCTATGACACTCTTCGAGCAGGTGAGCCTCCTTCCCACACTTGGTTTCATACATTTAGTTGTCAGCGCTATATTTATTTTCCTGGAAGCACATTTTTATATTTAGTGTCTTTCTCTTTCTACAAGCAGGTAGAATGCTCTGTCTATAACGGCACTGTTACACGCACTGCACTTTATTTACAGTATGTGGATACTTTACACTCATTATATTTACTGTCCTCTCCTCGTCTCGCCTCTAGTGTGTGTGTGGGAGCTGCGGCGCGTCGTCAGATCCTCTGCCCTTCATTCAGATGGTGCACTACATCTCTACCACCTCTCTGTGGTGAGTATTGCAGCCTAGAAGAGAATTTATGAAAGCAATTAGAAGAGGAAGGTGTTATTAGATAAGATATTAGACAAATGCACATTACATTGAGTCAAATTATTTTCTTCGCATATCCCAGCTTGTTGGAAGGTTGATAACAGAGCGCAGGGGCAGCCATGACACAGTGCCCCTGAAGGAGAAAATGATGAAATTTGTGATTTCAGAATTTTGTGAATCTCTCAAATTTTTACTTGGCTTTCTTACTCGGCATTTTTTTTTATGTGGCTAATCTCTATACAAATTAAATCCTAATTTTCAAGGTGCATGGTTCAAAAAACATTGTATATGGTTCAAAGAAACTCGATGGTCTCCAATCCTCCATGAATCTTCTGCAGATTTACTTCCTTCTTTTTCTTTGTGCTACAGGCACTCAAGCAAACCGAGTATGTATGTAGTGAACTATAGATCAGAGACAGTGGGGTGCGAGAGAGCTGGGTCCTGTCCAGTGCGAGTCAGCATTACTTCAGCATCTCACACAGAGAGAGCACATGGTGGAGAGCTCAGCCACAGGGCCTGCAGGATGGGCTGATAGTGTAAAAGCAGGATGTTAACTTTGCAGGTTGAATGCAGAATGTGAGTGTTCCTTCAGGCCAGCTCGCTGTGGCTGAGAGTGTAGAATTGCTGCAGCAGTGTGTGTGTGTGTGTGTGTGTGTGTGTGTGTGTGTGTGTGTGTGTGTGTGTGTGTGTGTGTGTGTGTGTGTGTGTGTGTGTGTGTGTGTGTGTGCTGGGCTCCCAGATGCCCTGTAATATAAAAAGCAAACAGCAGGTAGAAGTCACCTTGTCCACAACCACCCTCACATACAAGCATACACACTTTACACATTATTATTATTATTATTTATCGGTGTGTGGGTATTCAAGGAAGAGGCGGAGGAGGGAAATATGACCATTATGACTTGGTGGGCACATATATGCCCATTAAGCTAGGTAAAAGTAAATGAATATATTTCGTTAACATGGTATGTGTGTGTTTGTGTGTGTTGCAGTAACCAGGCGGTGAGGATGTTGGAGTGCAGGGAGAAACCAACTCCTGACATGTTTGGGGAACTTCTGAGAAACGCCAGCACTGTTGGAGACCTGCGCAACTGTCCTGTGAGCACGCACACACACACACACACACACACACACACACACACACACACACACACAAACCACACACACACACACATTCCCCATCTCAAACCGCTAATTACATCGAATGAACGCTAAAGGTAATTGAATCTTGTGCATGTGTGTACAGTGTTTTTGTTTATTTATGTGATTGTTCTGTTGCTACCGTAAGCTTCATAATTATTGGCACCCTTAAAAATAGATTTAAAATAGAAGCAGATTTCATCTTATTTTGTGGTAATTTTTTGTCCCAATTATTATTATTTTTTATTCATAATGATGATCCTTAATAATGTACCTGGTTAAGATAAGATAAGATAAGATAAGATAAACCTTTATTCGTCCCACAGTGGGGAAATTTCTATGTTACAGCAGCAAGACAAAGAAATAAAAATAGATGCAAATATATATAAAAAAGAAGAATATACAAAAAAATAAAAAACAGAAATAAAAATAAATAATAACAATAATAATAATAATAATAACAAAGAAATAAAAATAAATGCAAATATCTAAAAATAATATACATATACTACAATACCAGTATATATACAGTACAATGTAATAATACGAATAGAAGAAAAAAAACAAAAGTACGCTTTTAAGTCGTTTTGAGGTAGTATTGCACGTAAATTGCACGTAATATTGCACATAATATTGTACCTGATTTGTTTAATAATATTTCACACAGATAAAGTTATTGCACATCTTAAAAAGTAATAGCAGTGTTGTATGTTGGTGACTGGTTTTACTGGGAACAGCTTTGGTTGTTTATCCTCTAACAAATTTGTTATCTGTTACATAATCTTGTTTTGTATTGCTAATGTACTTAATACAGAAGTAGTTCCTGTCTTGGCCTGATTAAATAAATTTGGTTTCAGTTGTATATTCTGTAAACTCTTAATCTCAGCTGTCTGGTTTGCCATTTTGCAGAATAACATTTTCTTTCTGCTTTTCTGTTGCTCACAGGGAAATTGTGGAGAAAAGCTCCGTATTCGTCGCGTCCTAATGAACTCTCCCGAGATCATCACCATCGGTCTGGTTTGGGACTCGGAAAACTCTGACCTTGCCGAGGATGTCATCCACAGTCTGGGCACCATCCTGCGACTTGGAGATGTAAGACACACACTGTCTGAACCAGTTTGCATTAGCTCATTACTGGGTGCTGCCCACTTAATAAATAACATTGAAATAAAAGGACTGATAAAACATTACCTTTGGCACCCAGACCTCAGATAGCAGTCAAGTGAACTTACTTACTTACTTAGTCTCCTTACTCTAATGTAAGGCTCAGATCTGGGTCAGGACATTTCTGACTGTTCTGAATAGGGATTTGGCTTTTCATTTTCCTTATGAGTCCCCCCCTTATATGTGTGTGTATGAGATCTGTGTCAACATCACAGCCTTCTTGGGAATTGGGATTGCATCAGAAAATGTGCCGAACAGCATTTTAATCGAATCCCGATAGTCATTTGTTCCAGGTTTTGATCCGTGTTCCTTTTTAAGTATGGATTCCAGCCCCCTGCCGCTGGCATTTAGCAGAGGCAATGTGTAACATTTAAAAATGCATACAAACGGAACTCATTATATTCAGGACCTTTAGATGGTGCAGGAGCTGTGTGTGTAGGTCATTTTATGTGTGTGTATGAATAACCCTGTGCTTGCTCTTGTCTCACAGCTCTTCTCCAGGGTGACCGAGGAGAAGGCCAGACAGGCAGAGCTCTACCTAGTGGGCATGGTGTGTTACTACGGCAAACACTACTCCACTTTCTTTTTCCAGACCAAGATCCGGAAATGGATGTATTTCGATGATGCGCATGTCAAAGAGGTAATAGCTTTTCCTGTGCAGAGAGCACAGTTGATAATCTGTCATTTGTCATCGCCCCCAGTTTAAGACTGGTGTGATTGAGATGGGAGGACCATGTAGCCAGTTTATAGCATTAGCAGAAGCAGATTAATAATATTCTCCTCATTTGACACTATATAACATGGTAAGAGAAAGTCACTCAGGGTTTTTTTGGATGAGATAAATGATATCCTCTTAGTCTTCAGCGCCGCGGCTGCGCGGCCGATATCCCATTGTTCAGAGGTGTTAATGTTTAACAATAGATTCAATAAAAACGGACAAGAGTAACCACGACTAACTATAAATTATTCTAAAGGTCAAAGCCTCAAGCATCGATTTTAGATCACGTTTTTTCAATAAAAAAAATTATAACGAATTAATTTGCTAAATTTGTGTAAGTAGTACACACAACAACATGCATAAAAAAATGCAATACTTACACTTTTATTGTAGAAACTAGTCACAAACGCATCCTGGTTTATTTGGAAAGATACGGGTAGACTGAACAACATGCCGTAAAGCATTTTTTGTGCAACTGTCGAGAAAAATATTCTACTCCAACTTATCTAGCGTGTATTTTAATCAAACTAATTGATTGATGTTTTACTATTAATCCAACAGATTTACCTAATAATTAGTATAAAACTTAGTAGATTTAATAAAAGCTGCTTAATTAAACCTATTTATTTAGCCTAATTTTTTTTTTATCAAACTCATGTAACCTATTTACTCCAAGTATAATTTAAATAATAATAATCAGATATTAATAAATATCAAATCAAATTTTATTTGTCACATGTATGTATGTGTATGTGACAATTTTTTTTTTATTTGATTTGAAATAGAGTAGGATAGGGTCTGACTGACTTATGAGTGTGCTGAAGAAACAAAAACAACATACAAGGCAGACTTAAACATGCAAGAATCGTTGTAGTCTTCATTGTCTCCTGGTGATAAACAGCAGGGAGGTCAGACGAGGTCTGTGTGCCCATATCACGCATACAAGTACGCTGTACGATGCGAGGACGGGTTCTCTGGAACAGCTGAGGTAGAGAGATGTTCAATAAACTGGGCAATCTCAGTGGCGAGGGAGAAGAGTTGAACCTGACGATACTGTCTGTGGAGAATGCTCCTAAGAGCTGTCCCAGAACGTCTGCAAGATGAAGCTGAATAAAAAGAAACCCACAGAGATCTGATGTAAAAGGGTGAAATCAAAATGACTAAACCTAAAAATAAATATGTGCATGTAGCGACAAAAGTAACAAGCTTAAAATGTTATCTCTAAGAGCTCAACACACTATGTAACATAGTCAGCTCGTAAAGTACAAATGACCCAGATACGAAAATGACTAAGCAGAACAATACAGTTAAGCATATATGAATAAACAATCAAAGTAAAAATGAATATATCTTGATTCAATGACAGTAGAATAGTAGACAGCATTATAAAAGGAATAAAAGCAGAACACTTACGCATTACAGGCAAAATAGGCCGCAAAATGGTAGTTCGCACAAAGGTTGAGAACAGAATGAAGCTGTACCTAAGGGGACTGAAGGTTTTATACAAAGTTTTTTTTTTAGTATTATAACAGAGAAAGGCCAAAAATAAGGGTGACTGAGGAGAACAGGAAGCCCAAATATGGAATCACAGGAAAGGGTGGAGAAGCAAGGTTTGGCGATAAAGGGAACTGGACAAAACAAGTAAACGAAGGGGGTGATAAAAAAATAAGGGGAAGGTGAAGAATTTCGAAAAAATAAAGTTGTCTTGACACTAGGGTATAAATATGAGTTTGTGTAAAGTGTGTGTCTGCTTGATCATCTTGATGTGATCGAGTGACCACCTTCTATGAGCTCATTGGAACGTGACGGCAATAAAGAAGGTTTGCTTTTATTCATCCAAGACTGAAGATCTTTTACTGGCTTTTAACGCCTATTTTATTTTATTATTAATACAAGTGTTCTATTGGGAATCAACTGCAACAAAGAATCCACCGGTGATGTGTCTGCTCAGAGACGGGTTCTGAGCGCCGACACAACTAAACAATAGTGTCGTAATTTAGATAGTTATTCTTTTGTTTACGTCACAGTACTTCGGTGGGTGTATTGTTTGTATATGTTTCGGAATAACTTTCACATAAAAAGGCATCTTGGTGGTAAAAATAAAACAAATATGGCTGGTAGAATATAGTGTTACAAATCAATTGAGACCACCCACAAAAAGAAAAACGGCAAAGAAAGGCAGAGCCTAAGCATCTCTGGCCTTAGCATCCACTCTCTCTGCAGGTCTTGATGTTTTTTTTTTGTTTTTTTTTAATGAACTGCATATCATTTCAAACCTTTTATTTATAGTTATTTATTTCTAGATTTTTTTATCAATCCTGACTAAGAAATGAGGCATTTTACAATCAGATACACTGTGGGTGGTTAGGAATGTTGCTATTTGAATGTAGAGTGAAAAGTAAAGGAATCGTAAATGTTTTAAATATCAAAACTTCTCTCTATAATTTTGTACTCTAAAGTGTTGCTTCTCAGAAGGAAAGAGTACAAAATGGCCCTCACGAATTGCCCTCTACAGCATGCACAGGCAGATTACTCAGATGTACAGTTGCAGGACAGTGTGATTGATCAGCTTTTATGTTATGTGGTTTGGAGAAACTTGAATCAACCTTATATTCACAGGTTTTTTAAAGCCTGTTATTCAGCAGAACCACAAGAGCAAGGGTGTAATTCAAACCTGACAGATGGCTGTTGGCACATAGTGCTCACAGTCAAGATGTTTTCCTGTGGCAGGGTATTTGCGTGAGTGAACAGCTGTCTCTCCTCTTTAATCCTCATTGTAATTGCTGTGCAACTCTGTGTTATTTTGGGACTCATGACCACATATGATATCAACATGATCAACTCAGTATCTGACTGTAATGACTTATTTACTATAGTGGATTGTTGATAGTATGGTCACATTGAATCTCTCAAGGATCATTATTGAATTGACTTCTGTTTGTTCGCTTATTTATTCATTCATTAATTTATTTATCTATCTCCATTATCCACTTAAAGTCTAAATGGTTCTGGAAAATACTGGGGTGCAGTCAGTAGGTTTGAGGTCAAAGGTTTATAGCAGGCCATTCAAGATTCTTCACTCCAGCCCATGTAATGCATATTTCATAGAAATGGCTTTAACAGAGGCATTGTCAAGTGAAGGTGTAATATATAATGCTACTGCTTCCGAAGACATTTTATACAATTGCGTGCCTCCAACTTTGTTGAAAAGTCCATGTAGTGTGTATAAATCCTGCACATAAAATGTATTTTTGTGAGCTAATCAAAGGTGATTGTGGCAATGAGACGTTCTTGAGATGAACTAGGGGAACTAGTAGCATCAGAGTTATTTCTGACTTTATATTTTTAACATGAAGTTGATTTTTTTGGAAGTGTTTTGTTGTTAAATAATGGAGACTTGAGTGCAGAACTGTTTATAGTGTCATGTTAATGGTTTCTTGGTATAAGGCAGGGATATTGGAAAGGGGACCTGTTTATCACAGGGCTCAAGCAACACACATTCATTCCTAGGTTTATTCTATGTTCTACTTTATGTATTGACGTTGGAATTTGGGTGCTGGGGTACTGACTCTGAAAATTTCTTAAATGACAACTACTAAAGATCTGTCATTTGAGCATTTCCCAAGGGTAGATTCAAGAAATATATCCTTAGCAACTGCTTTATGTGCTGAATGGATGTTTCTACCTGATCAGGACTGTCAGCATAACTCTAGAGCACATAGATCACTGTGCATCTTGCTAATGTACATAATAATGAGGACAGCATAGAAAAGAAAAGGGGAAAAAAAAGGTCAAACTGATAGATGCTGTTTCAATACTTAGTCATTCAGAGGATAAGAGGCCGTGTAGGTGGGGATGTAATGAATGGCTAGGCTAGAGAGGGAGCAAATGTTTATATGGCACCACCTACATCCAGTTGTAGAAATACCGTTCACAAAATACACTGTAATCTTTTAAAATATTTTCTTTTGTATAGGTTAATTAATAGATTCACCACAGAACCAAAGGCATTTGCAAGAATTGAATAATAAAGAAATGCTGGATTTATTCTCTACCCCATGTTAAGTTTGGATCTAGCAAGGCTTTATCTTTGCAGTAACATTCTGGATCATGGACAGTTGCAGATGAAGCAGTTTTCTTTTTTTCTTGGTTCATCAGAAGAATGCATGGATAAAGAGTGAGTTGCAACTGTTGCTGTACAAAAAGTGCACTCAAAGGAAGGATATCCCTCTATTGTTTTTCCCCTCCAGCTGGACAGCAGTGGGGTGTGGCCAGCACAGGGACACACTGCCACCACATCATACACTCTCATATTTTTTCTTTCTCTCTCTCTCTTTCTCTCACACAATCGCGCCATGTCGCACAGTCTTGTCTATAACTCCCGGATTGTTTTTGCATCCTGTCTCCATATGACTATGGAAAAAGAAAACAGAGGAAACCAGTTTAGAAATTCGGCGCCAGGGTAAGACAAAAAAAAAAAGACGATTTCTAGCCCAGCTTCGAAAATAAACCTCGGATCTCCATAATAATCTTGTCATTTTTGAGCTATTTCTGTGTGTGCTAAATGTGGTGCTGTTGTTGCACTCTGTAATGCCAAAGTTTGAGCCAAGTTTGAAAAATGAGTTGGACACATTTCTGCTGCACTCTGAATTTTTTACTTCCTCACAGATCGGGCCGAAATGGAGGGACGTGGTGTCTCGTTGTATAAAGGGTCATTACCAGCCACTCTTGCTGCTCTACGCTGACCCGCGCGGCACGCCCGTGTCTGTACAGGACCTGACTTCTCGCTTGGACCTTCACCACTACACCAAAACATACTACGACAGCGAGGATTCTGGTAGCTCTCATTCTGACTTCAGTTCTTTATCATAAATACTAGAAAAAATTGTTTTTAGTCCTCTAAAAAACTTTTCCTGTAGTTTATTCTTTTTTCCCCATTTGAAATATCTATAGATTTGATTGCATTATTGTAGAACCACTCCCAGGTATTTTATATTAAGTTCTGTACATTTTTCTTTCTTTTTATCCTGCTCAGGTCGTGAACCGTCTATTTCAAGCGACACACGAACAGACTCCTCGACAGACAGCTACAGCTATAAACAGTCCCACTCACACCATGAGTCTATGGCCTCACATTTTTCATCGGACTCCCAGGGAACCATTGTGTGCAACCCGAAAACTCCACATCACACAGCAGCCTGGATACTACAGGTACATCCACACACTCATGCACAACAATGAAAAGGACCAGATGCAGTATGTACGAAATAACCTTAACTCTGACTAAGAACATTTCATCAGAGTGCTTTTGTCTTGTTTCAAAGGCCCTTTGACTGACAGCGAGCCTGGACAGAGGCACACTCCAAGAAAAAGTGTGACCACAGACAGAAAGAGTGGAGTCGTGGACAGGAAGAGGAGTGCCAGCAGACCTCGTCGTTTAGACGATAGAAGCCGAGTCTCGAAGACTGACGAGGTGTCCTCTGCAGGATACCACAGTGAGGGTATGCAGTTTAACACACAGCAGGAAAAGTTTAATCAGGAACTGCAGCACAACTCTCAGCACTGTTTTTAAAACTTGAAGCTGATAACAGTCTGATGTCAACATTCTTTTAGTAACCGAATGAACTCTCTAACGTGATGGTCATCTATTTTGGCACAATTTGTGGGGTTTTTTTAAATCGTTGTTACATGTACTCATCACTCGTGCTCCTGTTTATAATAATTTTAGGTGAGACCCTGAAAGAGCAACAAGTCCCCCGTGGCACTCCTAAACCCTGCACGAGTCGTCTGCGAGACTTTAAGGAGAGCATGAGTAGCATCATTCTGAACCGGCCGCAATCCGCCGACAGCACCAGCAGCGAATCAAGGTCCAGCTCGGGGGGAGGACGCTACAGGCCAGCCTGGAAACCCCGCCGAGACACACTCAACATTGACAGCATCTTCAGCAGAGAGAGACGCAAGCAGGCTGGCTACGCTCCTTTGGGCACAATGTTGCCTGAGGATACTAGCCACCAGGAGATACTGACAGGCTCACTGCTTAAAATGGGTTTTGGTGCAACTAGGACACTACCATCAACACAGAGCAAGAGGATGGAACCTCCTCGGCTCATCCAGAGGATGGAAAGCGGGTATGAAAGCAGCGAGCGGAACAGCAACAGTCCTGTAAGCCTGGACATTCCTATAAATGAGGGAGCTGTTAATGGATCACACAGGTATTCACTGAAGACAAGATAAAGATAAAGTCATAAGAGAATTGAACTGTATATAGCAGGCTAGGTTCATAAGAGTTATTAAGTATCAGTGGTGAGGGACGTTTAAAAAGGTATTCTTATAGTTTATAGGATTATAGTGATAAAACTGGATTTACATTGGGAAGTTCAAATCAGTGATTTCTCATTTCTATCACGTGTGCAGTATCTGAGATTCTATTCAGGTTTTGGGGTTTTGATAATGGATAATCAGTTTATAGGTTTGTCATCATTGTTACATTTTTGTTCTTCTTAGAATGGTTTTCAGGGTTCTCTCTGATCATGAAGAAAATCACCCCCCCTCCCCTAATTGTGACTGTTAGTAAAGCAGAAATAAGGTTTATCATTTTCTAGACTGAAATCAGGGCGGATCGATTTCATAGTTTTGATTTGTTAAAATGTTCTTTCCACTGAGTTACATGAACTCATGAACGCCCAGATTTTCTTCTAACTAGTTACATTTAATGCAGCACATGTTGCAGGGAAACACAATAATCATGGCTTTTTGTGTGCTTCTCGCAGTGTAAAAGACACAGGCTCCATAAAGCCACCCACCGGTGTCGGCCCCGCATGGAACAGTGTACAGAAGTCGAAAAGCAGCAGTTCCCTCCTGCAAGAAGTCAAATCTTCCATCAGAGGAAACAGTCAAATGAGTTTGGGTGTGTAATTTGTATTGTCTGAGTTGTATAGTGGTGCTTCTTATAAATTAATTACTTTACATTACTTTTTCATTTAAAAACTTTGTTTATTAGTTTTTCTTAAAGCAAAGCTTAGTTTAGTATGCTAAAGTTAAGCTTTAAGATGGGTGTAATTATTTAGCCAGAGGTCAGTGTAATTACCTTAAAAGGACTGAATTACAAACATGTATGCAGCCGCAGAGGGCCGAAGCGAGCTGGACGAGCTCCAGGAGGAGGTGTCGCGCAGGGCAAGAGAGCAGGAGCTGCAGAGGAGAAAGGAGAAAGAGAAAGAAGCAGCCATGGGCTTCAACCCCAAACCCAGCAAGTATATGGACCTGGATGAGCTACAGAACCAAGGTAAGTGTCTAACACTGCTGTGCTGAACATAAAGTAGGAGCGTGACCAGGGGCTTTACTGTTGCTTTGGGGCTGCATGTGCAGTGTGTGTGGGTGTGACCGTAGCTAGTAGCCAGATGTCACCACATTGTGTGGGCTGTGTGTGTGTGTGCTTGTGGATGCTTGCATTGTGTGTAGGTGTGCAGGTTTCTGGGCTTCTGTGTGACGCGGTGCTTTGGTGTGCATGTTGTCTGCAGGTAAAGGGGAAGGTTTTGAGCGGTGTGTGCTGGATGCTGAAGCTTTGTTAGATCAGTCTCTGAGGCTGGAGCAGGCAGGCGAGGTCGCTGCCGCACTCTCTGTGGTAAACGAAGCCATGTGTAAGTAGTACTAACCTACCTCCAGAATTCCCTCCTCCCCATGTGCCCTCCTCACCATGTGTTTGTAGAGTGTATATACTGCATGTACGTTCCCTTTCGCTGTGTTTAAGCGACACAGCGTTTATACGATCACTGCAGTGGTGATCGGACAAACGCTGATGATTTGTTTTGGAGATTTCAGTTCTCTCATTTGTCCTGACCAAAAGGTCACACTGTAGACGTTCCAGGTTGACGTTAGGACAAATTGCTGTATAAGTGTAATTTTGTTTCAGCTTTACTCACAAATGCACTAATAATTGCTAATAAACAGTGCAGACAAACAGAAAGTTATTATATAAATATTGCTAAAAACCTGAACCAGATTAGTGTTGTGAAACATGTACAAACTTACTATATTGATACTGATTAGTATATTGGAATTTTTTCCTCCTCAGCTGACATCACAATAAATCTTTTTTTGCTTTTATGTATACAATGATTTTGAATTAAAACTAAACATCATTTTAAGTTTGAATATTTGTGGTACATGCCACTTGTAATGATTCTTTTTAACTGGTACTCTGAGCTTTTTATTGCCACTGACTGAGGTAGTTATTTTGAGCTGAGAATGTTGCTTGAGATGCGTCTATAAACTACACCTTCCTTTAACATTGTTGCCTGTTGTCATAGTAATTCTTTGAGGACCTCAGGCACTGACATAAACCTAAAGTTAGCTTTTTTCACTTGTTCCAGTCTGTGCTTTTTCATGATTCAGCATTCTTTCTTTTGCATTTCTTTCCTTCTTGCTTTTCTTGTAATTATCTAAAAGGTTGCCTAAAATAACCCCACTTCATGCTTCCTGTGTCCGCTGTCATATTGATAAAATGGGGAAAGAGTTGGAATGGGAGGTCTGTGCTGGTTTGTCAATGTCAACAAGAGTCTGTGTGCAATCCCTGTGCTTCATCATAATGCTGGGTGTCCCAATTTTGTGCCCCATGTGTAAATGTTTAGGGATATTATTCATAAAATATGAGACAAAATATTATTCTCATTTATATATTATATAGTGGCAGGCTGTTCATTTCGCAGCTAGGCCTTCAATGGGTGTCCTACCTGAATTAGTCCACCTCTTAATAACATCATGATGATGCCACAGCTGTAGAAACAATCAATATTACACAGAAAAGCAGTATAACAAAATGCTGCATCATGACCCTGGGTTTTCTGTGCATTTCTGTGCATTTTGTTTCTGTGCATTACGGTTTTCCTGGAGATTTTAATTGAAGGCAAAATGTGTATTTTTTTGTGTGCAAATTCCACGAGAAAGAAAACACAAAAATATAAATGATTAATGAAAAGCTTAACTGTTTTTGTTGCTTTTTCCACACAAAGTCCAACTTTTTTTTAAAAAGTCAGTCTTATATATGTATATGCTAGTAATTATATCTACGACCAAAACAACTTTTCCTCTGTCAGCTATTGTGGAATGAAAAACCAATTATTAAATCCACACATAATATATTTGAGTTTGTACAGTTTACTACAAATTCGGTTAGCTGACTCTGAATCGCACACACTCTTACCATCCGAACAAAGGATGTGTAAATGCTGACATGTTTTAATGCATGTTAGAGGGTCTTTTGAGTAGCCAAATCTCAATCTAATCAGTTAAAGCAACAGCTCCTTACAGCAGCGAGAGAGAAATGCTATGAAATGAAGAGTAATGCTATTTGGGAATAATTTGTTGAATATTCATGGACCAAATTATATTTAAACGTAAGTCAGTGATCCTTATAGAGTTTAGACCAGCAGAGAAGGCCTTGCTGGCTCTGACGGCCCGCCACTGATATCATTCCTTTCTCCTCTGTCATTGTTCCCCTGTGCACTTGGTGAAATCTTTATTAGGTTTACTGAACTCACAAGAGTTTTTTTTGTATAAATATATTAGAATTAGACTTGTACTGAAGAGATTTTGAAAATTATTCTTATTTCCTTTTTTTTTTTTTTTTATTCAGATTCCAGTTTATTTTAAGTTCATTCCATGGCTGAATGCAACTCATTTTAATTTTTTAAACGTAACACTCATCATAATTTAGCCATTTTCCTCCCCGTCAAGGGTTATGGTTTAACATTTGTGCATTTACCGAATAAAAGTTTCCAGCATTCTTTCTTCCTTTCATTGCCTTATCCAACCCAATGTAATGCTTTTGTTGATACCAAATTATGTTTGCATGCATCCCATGAAAGAACGTTTTCTTTTTCTGCATCTTTTCATTCATTTATTTCTTTTTTTTTTGTTTGTTTTTCTTTTCTTTCATTTTGTGTTTGTTGCTGAAGCCAAACTCAGGCATGCCATGCATGAGGGCAGTGCTAACGGGCAGGGCAGAGCAGTGGCTGAGGCCCGACTGCAAAAGTGTATGAGGAGGGCACGAGGCCTGCAGCAGAACATGCAGCAGCAGGAGAAGCAGCAACATCAGAAACAAGAGGAGGAGGAGAAGGAGGAGAAGAAGGAAGAGCAGGAGCAAAAGCTGCCTTTCAGGTACCTGCTGGCTCTGATGTGTGTCTGTGTGTATGGACACACTCCAGCTGGAATGTCTACACATGCACCTGTGTAAGAAAAGACAAGCCACCTGATTGACAGGAGAAGAATAATTGGAGAATGACACCAGGTTTTACTGCTGATTGTTGGCTGCACAGGGGACAGTATTACATTGTTTATGTAAATGAAGTGGCCTGTTTCCACCGAGGTTCTTGAACGAATGCAACGAAACTAAAGTGTTCTTAACACACACACTCTGCTGTTCCACTATAGTGCAGCAGCAAATAAAAAGTTGAGATTGAATTAAAGCTAATTGGTTATAATTTTGCCTCTATAAAAACTAAGGGCACTGCAGAAACCTAAAAAAAACCATAAAAATGTAAGCTTTCATAATCGATTACAAGCTAAACACAGGGTCAGTAAATGAATTGGTTGTTCGGTAACTTGCATTTGAATAAACAGTGACCTTTCCTATACCAAGTTACACACAACCTTCTGTTCTCAGTAAAAGTGCCTACTCTGAAATAGGAACTAAAAGATTGTGGTTATTATTGCCCATGAATGATCAACCTGGTTCCTGAGGTGTAACTGAACCTCGAGTTCTTGAGTTTCTGTCGGTGAAACATGCCAAACAATAGACTAAACTATAGTCTCTGCCACTAGTTTACTTGGAAGTTTGTGTGTGTACTCATTGTGTTGTGCTCATTCAATTTATTTTGTTTATTTTATAGTGAACAACCTGTCAAGATCCAAATACTTCTGACAGATGCTCAAGAAGAGGTTGTGGATGCGCTCTCAGAAGCTTCCTTAGGCCCACCCTTAGCATCCCCCATAATTCCCTATTCTCCAGCTCCATCTTCTCCTGAACTCTCCCACTCCTACTTCAGAGAGAACCCTGAGCGTCCTTTATCCGTCGATAACAGACAGCATCACCACACTCACTCAGACTCACAGGATCGTTCCCCTGCCTCTACTTCTACAACATGTCAACCCAGTGCCAGCTCTATTTTCATGTCCACGGTTAACAGTGCTTCCCAGATGCCTTTGCCAGCCAGAGACCAACTTGAATCTCATACGCTCGGGAACAATCATCACCCTCCTGTGTTGCGGCGCTTCAGTGTCCCTCGCTCTTCTACTTCCTCTGATCAGTACAGCTTGGATGAGAAGCTGCCGATGCTCCACTCACAACAGTCACCACTTTTCAACCCTCCAGTGTCGCAGCACTCTGATACTGCTTCACCTTCGCAGAATTCCATATCATCTAGCCCCTGCCTCATGCAACGCTCCACCTCACCCGCCAGACCCATGCCTGTAGAGCGCTGGGCTGAAAACGTCACCAGATACTACAATTCTCAAAATGCTTCGCAGCCAAATATTTCACCCTGTGGCTCGCCCTGTGAAGAGCTGTCTGAACTTGACTCACTTTACAGAGACAGTTTGCGGGCTCCCAGCAAACCACGAGGTTCTAGCGGGCCAAGTCCACATCCCACTGGGAGACAAGGTATTTATTTGCTTCATAACAGAGAGTGTTAAGGACAAAAGGTATGGTTGGGCCAGCTTTAGAGTGATATGACTGCTAAAACAAGGCATGGGGTGTTCAGAGGGGTTGAGGTCAGAGCTCTATAGCAGGCCACTCAGGATCTTGCACTTCAAATCATATAAACCATATCTTCATTGACATTGACTGTGCACTGGTGCATTGTGTTAGGTGCATGGAATTAGTTTGGGTCTAGTTTAAATGAAAAGGAAAATGTTATACTACCACATCCAAAGACATCTGATGCAATTGTGTGCCTTCAACTTTGTGGTAACAGTTTGGGAAAGAACCAAAAAAAAGCTGAGGTTCATATTAATGTGTACATTGTACAGCGTTATTATTTAGTAAAGTAGTAAAGTAACAAGTTACACAGCCGTTGAGATGTTCATTTAACATTTACGCAAAGAGTCGGCTGTAACAGTCGGAGGTAAGGCTGTAAATTTGATCAGGACAGAGGACGTTTCACTTGATCGTAGAGGCTCCAAGTGAACTGTTTATAGCTGTTCTAACTTTCATCATTGATGGCAAGACTCTGCAGTGTAAGAGGAATTAAAAGCTTGGTGTAATTAAAACATGCTGTACTCGGGAAAACAATGTCAGGGTAGTAACAGTAACTCACACCACCTCATTACATCCTGTTCCTTCTTTAATCAATTACAAGCCCTATTCAAATACAGGATTACAACTCAAGTACATTACTTTGTACATCAGTTTCATGTTGCTTTCTACATTATATAGCAAGAGAACATGTATTGACATTGGTATAAATTATATATTACTTTAAAGCTTATTCAGAGTTTGATCTCCTGTCTGTAGGTCCTGCATCAGCACGCAGACTCGCCTCTGGACACTCAGGCTCGCTCGGCCGCTCCAAAACACCCACTGCTGAGATCGAGAGGAGTGCCTACAGGACACCAGAATACATCAGCACTCCTGCACACAGAGTGAGTGATGAGAGAGAGAGTGTGTGTGTGTGTGTGTGTGTGTGTGTGTGTGTGTGTGTGTGTGTGTGTGTGTGTGTGTGTGTCAGTGAACATGCATTAATTCATGCACAGGTGTATGTGTGCTTGAGGTTAATTCGCACTGAAAGGGGTGATAATGCATATTGCTGCTAACTAGGGTGTAAAAACTGCTTGCCCCCCCAAGCCTGCTATACCTACGGTGTGTGACGAACCAGTGAGTGAAGATCAGATGTACAGCGCTGAGAATATGCGTCGCATCGCTCGCAGTCTGAGTGGCACAGTCATCAGAGGACGAGCCGAAAACCTTGTTTCTTCCCGCAGCATTGTAAGTTTATTGTGCTATCCGCAAAAGAGAGTGGGAAAATCAGACAAACAAATTAGTTATGTTGCAAATGCAATTCCGCGATAAACCAGGGGTGCGAGATTCGAACCGCGGTAAAGCGGGGGATTACTGTATTACATTTGTCTTCATATATATATATATATATATATATATATATATATATATATATATATATATATATATATATATATACAGTATATGTATATATATAATATATGAAGATTTACCAAATGGCCAGCCACAAAAAAAAATTTCTGCAGAATTTTCAAGAAGTCTCATAAGACAAGTACAAACCTCATGGTGCATATGATATTTGGCATATGCATTCAGTGTTTACCCTGATGCTTCCTGAAGTTTGAATTCAGGCTTCATTTAGTTAATCTTCTCATTTACTCTCTTGTCAACATTCTCTCCTTCTACTTCTCTGATCCCTTTCTCATTTTTGAATCTTTTTTAAGGCTTCGGGAATTGCTAAGCATGTGGACCCTCGATTGATTCCACAACACTCCAGCACCTCCCCTCATGCCGCACCTGCTCCCCACAATCCTTCAATTTTTACCCACCACCCTAAACACCAATACCTGCACCCATCTCAGCAGCCACGCCCTCCTCCACCTCAGTTGCAACGGCCCACTCGAGGACCTCCAGGTAACCATGTGACTCCTGTGCCTTATTACATCACACACTTTATACTACAGGCACTGTGGCAGTTTTCACTTCCCACAACTGTTCATGTTTATCCTCATCTTGTAGATGTCACTTACTTCTTAATGAAGAAACACCCCGAGTTTAATTTCCAGCCCTAATTACTTTATAATGATCTCCTAATGATCTCTGTGAATCGAAAGATAAGCTATTTAGAGCGAAGTTTGCCTGCTTTGTTTAATGTGGTTTTCCTTTTCCTGTTCTTATTTACTGAACAGCTAATCAGAATACTGACAAGTACTTTGACTTGAATTACTGTTCCGTTTTTTGGAAAACGATCTACAAAAATGATCTAAAATGTCTGTTCTTACCTGATAGTGTCTGCTGGAGATCCCCAAAAGGTTAACAGGTTTCTGGCTGTGCTTGACCGGGGTGAAGCACTTGCCCACAGCAACTCCCATAATGTGGCAATGAACTATGGCACTCTTCCTCGGGCACCCCGGAAAACAAGTCACTCTGTGCCATCCATGCCTCAGGCCATAGTTGGACTAGCTGCTCGCCCTGAGGCCTGGAACTACATAGATCCCCGCTATGCCACAATGGCTCACTCAGGGCGATTGGCATCTAACAGGCCTGTGGACGTTTCTCAACACCATCCTCAACATGCCAGCTTACCCAGACAGCCACTGTCTATGCCCACTGCTCAGCCCACTCGTATGGATATGCCACCAGAGGGAGACTGGAGGACTGCCCCTTACAGAACAGGGCACCCGGATGGCCAGGCAGTCAGAACTCGGCGTGGTTCCCATATACAGCTATGTTCAATGTGCCAGCAGGCTCCAGCTGTGCCCACGGGTGCCTACTGCCAGGCCTGCATTGCCTACAGAAATCGCTACAGGCAGGCCAACTAATCAAATTGTTGCACCACTTCATGGAAATGCCTCTTTCATGCACATAATGTCCTATACATACATCTTCATGAGGATGAGTGAGGGAGAGTTGAGGATGAATGTGGAGTTTTACACCAGCCCCCTTCTTTCACTTTTACTTCTTCAACCTGCCTGTATGCTGGAGTCCTAATTTTTTTATTTAATTTCTATTTTTTTTTTTTTTTTTTGATGAAGAATGGCCTCTAACTGAAGGTGTGTTGCTTCACATCTGCACTGTGCATGTCATGTCGGCTGAAGACTGTTTTCGACTCTGGATTTAGGATTCTTAGTTGTGATTTGTTGACTTAACACAACAGGAAGGACTTGATCCATTCCTCGAATGACCTGCCAATGTGATTGGTATCTAACTACAGTGTTTTGTTTAGAGTGTTTTTTTTGTTTGTTTGTTTTTTTTTAAATGAGGACATGAAGCACAAATTCAAGACAAGACTGAGACAGAGCTTACTATTTTTGAATAACTGAAACAATAGGCCTGGAACTGACAGTTCCTCAGTTTATGATAGATTTCTGAATATCAGCTTGCATATTAGAATAACCAGATTGAAGTAAATTGAAAGTCAAGGTTTAGAAATGGTTGTAAAATGTAAATGAGTTAAAAGCAGTGGAGTTGAAATGTTGCACTATGTTGAGAAGTGATGAGAGAGAACATTTTTCATTTGTTTTCTGCTCTAGTTTTAGGACATGCCAAGTGGCTCACTGAAAAGCACTAATTGGAATGTCAATTTCAGTGTAAAAAGGGTTTTATAGGGAAAGACATTAGAAGAAATTTTTTCATAAATCTGAAACATCAGTGTTAGTCACAAAAAGGCCATGTGCAGCAGTTACGAATAACATTTTTATTTATTTTTGTTCAGCATTAACGCTGATGAAGGGTTAGGATTTATTAAACATATCTGTTTCTGTCTTTAAAATTTTACACTGCATCTTGCAGGTGTTTTTTTTTTTTTTATCTCCGCAGCAAAACCACAACTGTGATGTGAGCGGAGAATTCTTCAGCATTAAAAAAAAAAAAAAAAAAAAGCGTTATGCACAAAACCATACAATTTTTGCAGGCTAATTCACCCTTAGCAGCATCTTAAGATAGATCTATATGATGCTAAAGATTGTCAGTATTTAGGGATTTATTATTAAATCATTTAGATTTAAAAAGTACATTTATGCAACCGCATGGCTTAAACAGCGTCAAGAAGGAGAGAATTGTTTCTCTGCTGCCTGATAGGACTTGTCTGTTTCCCCCAAACCCCAGATGAAAACATCGACCCTTTATTGAGATTACATATGCCTTTCGAGGGGTCTTTAGAGGAAAACGGATAGAGCTAAGCAGCCCCATTCCAAGTGCAGCGGGAATATTAAGACAGATCTCGGAGGCAGAGAAACTAGCCCAATTCATCACACTGCAGTTTCATGAATAATTTTTTTTGCTTTGTTCTTAAAGGGTACCTTTCTTTTGATTTTATACTTTTGGAGACATTAAAACAGGAGATCTTTAAAGTCACAAACGCCATCTTTAAACATATTTAGGAGAATTAAGTAAAGTGTATGCATATATAAAATGGAGATATGATTATGAATGCACGTTATTAGACTTTACTGATACATAGATGCCCTATTGGGTTATCTCCATTTTTATTTGATGCACAGTTTTGGCTTGATGCAGTGAATCTTTACATTATGCTAATATTACGCTCACACACTTGAGTCTCCAGTCACTGCACTTTTAATTCCAAAGTAGAAGTAACTTTGAACATTGGTGCAGCAACTAACATTCCACTTTTGGCAACAAATTGGGAGCCGGATCCCGTGCTCTCTTCTGTCCTCACTCTAATTAATATCATCTGCACCAGCTCGCTCCGTATTTGCATAAAGTAAAACCTTTCTCAGCTTTGTCACGCCACTTGACACGCAAGTCTCATAAACATGAATGCCCTCTGAATGCAGAGAGTCAGTGCATGTGTTAGCGTAGCTTTACTGTGTGGTAGTCTGGGAACACATAGGATCAGTGACTGTGGCTATATTCTGGCAGCCAATAGTGATGGAAATGCACTATATGCACAAACGTTAATGGACACTTGACCATAAGGTTGATATGTGTTTCTGAGCATCTCAATCCACATTTAGTCTGCCAAGATGTTCCTTTAAATTTTGAGTGTAGTTGAGGAGATTTGTGCTTATTCAGCTACAAGGGCTTTAGTACTGATGTAGAGGCTTGGGGGTGCAGTCAGCATTCCAATTCATTCCAAAGGCGTTCAGTAAAGTTCAGGTCAGAGATCTATCACAGGCCATTCAAAATCTTCCAGTCCAACCCATTTAAATTATATCTTCATGTAGCTGGCTTTAATCACAGGGGCATTGTCATGCTGAAACAGGTTTGGATCTCCAAGTGAAAAAATACTATATAATTGTGTCTCCCCAACTTTGTGGTTTGGGGAAGAAACACATATAAAAGTCAGGTGTCCCGATACTTTTGTCCATATAGTGTATACCATGCAAAATAGCCTATATACCTTAAAAAGTCTTAAACCTTACTACTTATATATGATTTTCTCACACAGTAAACATCAAGGTTTGCTCAAGATATTGAAAAACCACGTGTTGGAGTGAAACAGGCATAAGCCTAATCAATTCGGTTTAAAATATCATTGATGCTCCTGCACTTCACTTTACACATTAAATGCAATTTTCTTTTCATTTTTGACCGTAACCAGCTGTAAATATTCCACTAACTTTCCTTGTTGTTGTTACATATGCATACACCTACATAATTCTATAGAATAGAAATGTCCTGATGTGAAGTGTTTTCTCAGGCCACCACACAAATATCCTCCCATCCAACTCAGTATTTCATCTTATCCCACGTTGCACTCGTCAGGCATGTTATGTTGTGCTTGATTTAGTGAGCTGTAAACACATAATGAACGCTTTTGAAGTTTAGCTTAAAAAACTGTGCCGTTCCAGTTGTTACACAATGTATATGCAATGTCGCAAAATGGCCCGCGTTCTTATAGCTTAACGCTAAATACTAGCCTGAGTTTGTGATTCTTTTTGCTTAACTATGTTAAACACTGGTTTTAGTGCACTTCACAAGTGTTAAGTTAGAACGTGTAGCTCTGTTGTAATGTATATTTCCCATAATTATGGGACATTTCAATGTTTATATGTTTAACTGTGTAATCTAGAGATCTATATCTTAAATTTTAGTCATATATAGTTTTCTATGCTGTACTGATACTGAATACATATACTTATGTATATATTGGTATTTTCATGAAGTACTGACCTCTACAAGTGTAATCATACACTTCTAAGTATGTGGAAATGAACCTGGGACATGGCTTTTTCAGTTTGTGTCCTCACGGTCAGTCGGACATGAGAGCAGAGAGACACAAACTTTTATCAGCCTGGGACTATTGTTGGTTTTGGCACCAAAGCCTGCCTTTATATAGATTTGCAGTGAGAGAACCCTTTCAGCTGTAATATAAATTCCGCACAGTATATATTTATATTATGATCGTAATAACAATTCAAATATCAGGTTCATTAGTAATTACATACAACAACATTCTGACCATTTTTGGAGCCTTAGAGCTTTTTAGTACTGCACATTCCACCTGCTGACATTATATATAGGCCAAATTTTATTTGGCTTTTAGAACCACTGTGGTGTTTATTTAAAAAAAAGAAAGATGCGTACCCTGGCTGCAAAAAGACCCGAGTTGATTCTGTATCCATTTCCGCATAGAATCTGAATAAAAGGATTTTATTTGGGGAACGGATTTACATCCTTTAAAAATGTATTCACTTACTATTATTGGATAAAGTCAGAAAGTGGTATTTAAAAGGTCGCATGTTCAGGACGAGGCTATAAAGGCTGCAGATACTGTTTATACGATAATGTATGTCATAAACTCCAAGTGTTTATACTAGAGCGAATATGATGTAGATTGCATGTCTCTTGTGTCCAGCTTGATTGAGATTGAGGAGAATGTGGTCCTGAAAGCCACAGTGCTGCCCAGCAGATGTGATAAATTGACCCAAGTTAGCTAAAAATGTGTCCACTATATAGGCAGCAACTGCTCAGTAAGAACCTAGCTATCTGACACAAACTAGCTAGCTTTAGATGTAAATGTAGGTGTTACTTACTGTGTAAGGAATATAAATTAGGCGTGTTAGCTAAGCATTGCGTGGAGTCTGATAACCATTCATATTTAGCAAGCCAGTTTTACTGATCTGATGAATCATTAATTAAGTCGGGGACTGCAAACATGGAGCTCCTCCATGGCCAAATCTCTGTAACTGCAACAGTCTTCTGTCGGCCCAACAGCACAACTTAACATTTATCAAGCTAATTCATGCTTGCTCTGAAAAATCACTGCATTCTCCCACTATGGTTTTGCAACCAGGAGACGTGACTGAATTCAGTAGCGTCTTACTTGGGTGTATTGATGGTTTGGATAATATTTAATAATAAGTATAAGTAAAAATACTCAATAATAAGTATAATTGTTGTGTATGATTTGTGATTTGCACCACAGCAGCAACAACAGCAAAAGCCTTGCTATGTTTCACATACATAACTTTGAGAAACACTTGTTTATAGAAATGTGTTTTTATGCAGTATCTTCATGAAGGTAAAAATGTAAAAAAAGGTGTACAGTACGAGAAAAGGCCCTGAATGCAGGAGTGTTTACTCGTTAAAATGTGTCATTTTTAAAATGACAACCTTAAATGCATTTACATGTTTAGAAATCGTTGGAGAATGTTAGGACTCTGATTGAATTGTAAAAATGCTCTAGTTTTTCCTCAGATACATAAAAAATCTAATTTTGTTGTGTGGAGGTGAGTATTTTTGCATTGCATCTCTGGCTATTTTTTTGTCCATGAAGTATAACATGAAGTTGAGTTTTTGCCAGATCTATTGGATACAGTACTGTATGCGGTAGTCAGCTGTCTCTTCCTTTTCTTCTTATTTTTTTATGGAAAGTGAAACAGACAGAAAAAAAGTGAACAATGTACATAAACATGTATATACAGATATTCCTAGTCTTGAACATGGAGATAATTCTAGTTTGAAGCCTTGTTTGTAAATGCTGTGGTAGAAAATGGAACTGGTATTTTTGCAATAAAGCAATTATTGTGCTCAAGTCCGGAGCGAAAATGAAATGCCTCCTGCGTGTTTCTTCCTTTAATTGAATTTGGCTTGTGAAGTTCATCAATTTGACAGAAAGGTAATAATATCCAGTCAGTGTCGGTTTGAGGTTTCGTTGAAATTTCCTGCAATATTCTACACACAAGCCTGAACATGAATAAATTAATTTCATTTCAATACATAATACTGTATATAAAATTCCAGTCTAGTCAGAAATACATTTTCCTTATCAAGCTATTGACCCTCAGAAAAAAATAGTTTAAAAGAGCCAGAGAGGCCTAAAGCTCCTGCACAAAATGTGTGATTAATTCTGTATCTGCTTATCTTTTAATTACTCCTACACTGTGCAAAGTTATTTGAGTTTTTGAGCCAGTCAAAACTAATCAGTATAAATAGTGCTTAAAGCAATCGATTCGAGGAGAATGATCAGAAACGGAATGAGCTTTATTGCTAAGTATGTTTGCACTTACAAGGAATTTGTTTTGGTGACAGAAGCTTCCACATTTTCTAAAGTAAAAAGAATAGGAAGCAAAATAAATAAAAAAAGAATAAAGTTATTGCACATTTTTTTATAAAGAAAATAAAGTATTATTTGGTACATATTTGAATTAGTAAAAGTGGTATTGCACTTGATTTATTTGTTTAATTTTGATAATAAGAAAATAATTATGGAGAAATATTAGTCATGGATGTGGCGCTTTTACCACTGCGGCTCGGGTTCGATCCCCGGTCAGGGAACCAACCCCAGCCACTCTTAGTGATGGTCCCAAGCCCAGATAAATGGGGAGGGTTGCGTTAGGAAGGGCATCCAGCGTAAAAACGTGCCAAATCAAAACATGCGGATGATCCGCTGTGGCGACCCCTAATGGGAGAAGACGAAAGAAAGTTTTATTAGTCGTGTTTTGCTACACAAGCGGAGATGTGGTTAGAATATATTGCGAGGGCTCATGCATGTAATGTACTGCAAGACTGCTAGCATACATTTAATCAAGGGTTTTGAAATAAAAGTTATTATGTATTGTTGAAAGTGCTCTAGAACGGTCTTTACAATATTTAATTTGTTCCTGTATCAAAAATTGTAACCACATCCAGTGATGTACCTAAACGTGATATTACACAGGGGTAATACAAAACTGTTCCACTTCTACCCTGAGGAAAAGTAGAGTTATACTGTCACCGTGTATAGAATTTCAATTAAAACCTGATTCTACACATAAACAGGGATACCATTAAATCTACAATATATGGCCAAAGGGTTATGTGCATCTGATTATCACATCCATGTGGTTGTTTCCCAAACCATTACCACAAATTTGAAAGCACAGAATTGTAGGTTGATTGTTTTCCCTTAATGGAACTATGTAGACCCAAACTTGATTTAGAATGACCATGGTTTATATTAGACATGCTTTGCTATAGTTGGAGTAGAAGAAATTGAGGTGGAGTGAACACCACCAGACCTTCTCACCTGACATCAGTACCTAACCTCATTAAAGCTCTTGTGGGTAAATGACCATACTATTTAGAGGAAAGCCTTCCCAGAAGAGTGGAGGTTATTATTATCAGAAAAAGTTGTTCAACAAACACTTGCAAATGTGAAGGTCAGATGTACACAGATGTTTGGCTGTATTTTGTATCGTGATCATATTTTTTTACTTATCATTCAGATATTGATTACAAGAAATACAACATGACATCACTAGGTGTAATAAATGAAGTGATTCTGTGAGATAAATGAATGCAAATGAAAGAAACTGTCATAACTCTAAAGTTGACCATTTGCCAGGCACAGTGCATCCAAAATGATTTATTCCTTTTATACCCCAAGAGTTATTGTAACAATCTGTGTAAGCATCTCATGTACTGTATTTATATTAGTTTATACTGACATATGTTCCTGTGGGACGTTAGATTCCACATGCAATATAACTGATGCTAATAAGAAAAAAAAATGGTGCTTGATATTCTAGTGTGGGAAAAGCTTACATTACCAGCTTTATTTATTTTACAAATAGATTATATTAGACATTTCTAAAAGCGTAATCCTTATTTACATTAAGCAGTGTGCAGCTGAAGCATGCAGTGTTCCTTCATTCCCAGCAGGTGATGCTCTCCTCAATGTCTAAGTGTGAAACTCCTGCAATAAACAAGGTAGGTTAAGTTCCTCTTTTGCCAACGTGCTTGTTTTTTGTTTTTTTTACCTTTTAGGCTATAAGTAGTGAAAATGTTGAAGGAGGGTGAATAATAATGCAATACACTACATAAGGCATAAAGCTAGCAAAAATCTTTATTCTGTTAGGATGCTGAAGATTTTTCTCCAGAAGTCAAAATGATAGATTTTAAGACGTTTTATCATTATCTACTTTCGGGTGCTCCTATTAGGGGTTGCAGATCATCCGTCTTCATACTACTCTGTCCTCTACATTTGCCTCTTTCGAACCAACCACTCTTCTCCACCCACTCCACTCTGCCTGCACTCTTTTCTTTACTTCTCTCACACACTCTCCATTACTTTGCACTGTTGACCCCAGGAACCTGAACTTCTCCACCTTCACCACCTCTTCTCCCTGCAACTGCACCACTCCACTGCCCTCACTCTCATTCACACACATGTACTCTATCTTACTCCTATTGACTTTCATTCCCCTTCCTTCCAGCACATACCTTCAGCTCTCCAGGCTCTCCTCAACCTGCTCCCTACTTTCACCACAAATCACAATATCATCTGCAAACATCATAGTCCACGGAGACTCTTGTCTGTCCTCCTCTATCAACCTGTCCATCACCACTGCAAACAGGAAAAGGCTCAAAATACTCTCTCCACCTTCTCAACACACTCTCCCCCTCTCTGACCTCTTGCCTATATCTCACACTAAAGTCTTTCTCCTTCAGTTTCCACCATCTTATTCCTCTTCCAGTCCTCACTCTCCTCCTCTTCTTCTTTACCTCCAAAACCATCCTACAGACCACCATCCGATGCTAGCTACACTGGCCCCTGTCAACACCTTACAGTCTTTAATGTTATTCATATTGCATCTCCTGCATAGAATATAGTCCACCTGTGTGCATCTTCCTCCACTCTTATGTCACCCTATGCTCCTCCTTCTTAAAATATTTATTTATCACTGCCATTTCGATCCTTTTAGCAAAATCTACCATCATCTGCTCTTTCACATTTCTCTCCTAATGGCCATTCATACACATTGGTGAGGCCAAACGGCATGACCAGGTACTCGTAATGCCCCAACGAGGTATTGAACGCCGTTTTCCACTAATCCCCCTTCCGTAGTAGTAGGCTTTTAGTAGGTCCAGTTTGAAAAGGCGTCTCTCCTTCTCCATCAGAGACAGGTGCTGACGTGCAAATTGCAGGAGTAGTCCGAGGGGATGTATGGTGCTGGGCTGGAGGCGGGTGGTAGACCCGCTTCGGATGGCGAACGAAACGCTCTGAGCGACGTTCCCATAGTCATCGGTCAATCCGAGTGGCCAGGGCAATCAAGGCATCCAGATCAGGTGGGAACTCACGGGCAGCCAGCTTTTCCTTCACCTGGGCTGAGAGTCCCCGAAAGAAGGTGTCATATAGAGCAGTGCGATCCCACCCACTGTTAGTTGCATCAGTGCGGAGTTCCTCAGAGAAGGTAGTTAAGGTAGAGCAATGCAAGGACTGCTTTTCCCACTTGACAGTAGACCACCGCAAGGCCTGTCCAGAGAGCAAGGAGATGACAGCCTGCTCAGTAAAAAAGAGGACTGTTGGAGAAATCCGGCTACACTGCACCAGGAAGGGCCGACAAAGTCCGGGTTCTCCTGAGAAGCAAGCTGGGGGAACAAGGTGCGGCGTTTAGGTAGCAAAAACACCGGGTGCGGGCTGAGTTTTGAACACTTAGGGTTAATGCCAAACGTTCAGGGCGCCGATCAAGAGCCAGAGAACAGAGCTATAGAGAAAAATTCAATCCAAAAATGAGGGCAGGCAAAAAGTCAGAGAAACCGGGAGATCCTAAACCAAAACTAAACTTTCCACAAGGGGGAAATAGAAGGCTTGAAGGTCTCAACGAAGCGCGTCTATTTATACACAAACAAGATGGCAGACGTTCCATTGCCGCCTGATGCAAGATGGAAATGTTCGTGCGACTGGCTGATACTCTGAGGATATGAAATTAGAATTGTTGTTATCCACAAAGATGATTGATAAAGAAGATCTGTAACACCCTGAAACAGAGTTACAGTACAGTGGACAGGGTCTTACAGTGGTTTTCCAAGACGGGTTCATCTAGGAACAGGCCGCTCAAGGGTTCATCAAAGAAATTAAGTCCTCATGCTGTGCGTCAGGTGCAGAACTTGGCTTTAAAAAACAGAAGCATGAGTGCTGTCTTGCTTTAGATGTTGCAGAAGCTGGTACTGGGGAGTTACAGTTAATTGAGGGAAACATGGATTCCAACATGTAATGTGACATTCTGAAGAAGAACATTATGCCCTCCCTTTAGAAACTGGTTTTCCAACATTATAACGACCGCAATTACCCTGCCAAGATGACACCTGCCTTGCTGAAGGTGATTGAGTGGCCTAGTATGTCTCCAGACCTTACCCTTATTGAGCACCTGTGGGGCATCCTCAAGCGGAAGGTGGAGAAGCTCCATGTATTTAACATTCAGCAGCTCCGTAATGTCAGTATGGAGGAGTAGAGAGGATCCCAGCAACAACCTGTGCAGCTCTGGCGAATTTCATGCCCCTTTAGGATTAAGACAGTGCTAGATAACAATGGTGTGTCTCACAAAATTGTGACAGTAAAAACGAGACAACATCTGGCGGAACGTTGGACAATTAAAGCCTCTTGACTTGACTTGCTCACACAAAATATTGACACTGACACTGTTTTGACATGTTCATTTAGAGTGTACTTACTTTTGTTCCCAGACATTTAGACAATAATAGCTTTTATTTGTATAGTATTGTCCCTTCAGAAGATATACTTAAATGTTTGCTGAAATGTGAGGGGTGTGCTCACTTTTGTGAGACACTGTATTGATGTTTTTGGCATAAATTATACCCAGGCATGTTTCTATGCATACAATCATGTTATTCTTGTGTATGAAGATGTGTGGGTAGACTTTGAATAGTGTAGTCATGGAGAGCTTCGATAACACTTACTGTCAATCATTTCAGCATAATCATCAATAATTGCATGTTATAGTGCTCACAGCAATGCCTGGTGTAAAGATTTGACATGTACAGCTTTTACACAGAGATCATATTTTTTAAGCACCACAGGCGTGGAGTGGCTCATCAGCCTAAATTGTTGGACAATTTTTGATCAACAATTTGCCACAATTACGAAGAAAAACAGACAGCAGCGCTTAAACCTAGTGATGAATGTTTCAGTGAGAAATTTGCATCTACGGACTGAGTGAAATAATTTCAGACTCAGAAATACAGCTTGCTCTTGTCAAGTTGTATCTATCTCATGTTTAACTATATCAGGTGAAAATGTAATAATAACGAGATTATCACACAATTGCTGGTTATTGTAACTGTGGCCATCAAATTTACAATTTGGTCCTTTTTTTTTCGCAAATACATAATATGGCCAAAACATTTATACCTACCTCATATTGTGGCCAGTAATATAATTCTGACTAATTGAGGCATGGACTCCACAAGAACTCTGGATTGCTGTGATATCTGCTACCAAAACATTAGCAGCAGATCCCTCAAGAACTGTGAGTTGTGAGATGGATCATAGATCAGACTTGTTTGTCCATCACAGCCCTCAGATATAATATGAGATGTGGTGTATATGAAGGCCAAGTCAACAACTTGAACTCTTTACCCTGTCCCTCAGACCAACAATGTTTGCAGTGTGGCAGGGAGTTTTGTTCTGCTGATAGCGGCCGTGGCCTTTTAAAAAAGCTGCCATGAAGGGGTGTGCTTGGTCTTTAAACACATGAAGGCCAGGACCCAAAGTTTCCTAAAAGAACATTGTCCAGAGCTTATGCCTCCTAGTATATCGTGGTGCCATCTCTTCTCCAGGTAAATGATAAATACACAAGTAATTGATGTATAGGAAAATGTGATTAATCAGACAAAATAACAGTCTTCCATTGCTCCCTGGTCTTGTTATAATGCTCATGTGCCCATGCAAGGTGGAAGTGCACCCAAGATCCGATAGGAAACCAGTCCAGTGAGGGCATCATGCACACAAGTTTACATGCTAATTCACTTACTGACATGTTTTGGGGAAATTGGTAGAAATCAAAGAGAATCCGGAGGCCACCATCATACGCCAAATATATTCTGTGGCCTTGTGTGGATACCTCTGCAGCTGGACTTTGGTTTGTATTGGTTGTAAAATTCAGGTTAATTTCTAAAATATAGCATGTAGAAAAATCACAGCTGCCTGTGATTCAACCAAATATCTCAAAACCAAAATCAAGGAGCATCCTGGCACCAGGAGGGTAAGCAGAATTTCAGTATCCAAAAGAAAAAACATTTTATTTACCGACTAATCCTGTTGACACGAACCAAACTTAGTACTGAATTACTTATTGAATGCAAAAAATAAGACTGATGTAAATAAAATAACAAATTGTTTCAGCATTTAAAAAAAATAAAAATTCCTGCCGAAAATTTGACAGAATTCAAAGACATGAATACAGTATATGTGTCACATAAAGATACAGCACACTCAATGGCAGTCAATGTTGATGAATGCATTTAGTTTTCCACATCATTCTTCATGTATAATAGGAGTCAGTAATCTCCAATAATATAATTTAATATTAGATGGCTGTTGGGCTTGCTGTCTGTTTTAGACCATTTTACCTACACTGTTATAATATAGTTTATATTATCTCTTTGTTGTTTGTTCCAATAATAAAAAAAAGAAAAATGTTCAATTTAAAAAGGGAAATAGAAAAAGTGAACACTGCGCCTATTTGTGGAAGGTGGTAGTTTAGTGGTTAAAGCTCTGGGTTACTGATCAGAAGGTTGGGGGATTAAGCCCCAGAATTGCCAAGATGCCACCCTTATGGCCCTTGAGCAAGGCCCTTAACACTCTGTAATCCAAAGGTGTTGTAACATGGCTGACCCCAGCTCTGACCCCAGCTCTTAACATCGCTGGTACGAATTTCACTGTGCTGTAACGTTCATGTGACAAGTATAAAGCCCCTTTCTATGTTTCTTATCTATTTCTAAATAATTTTGCTCTGAATTAAGAATGTTATTCATATAAAGAAAAAAAAGAAAAAAATTTAATATAATAATTAAGGTGTATACATATTGTATATTAAATCTGCAAATATACTCAAAATAAAATAAACGTTTTGAATGTTATTATTGCAAGTTGTCATTTAGTGGTGTTTTGGTCAGTGACTTTTGAGTCTTTGTATTGTAATAATGTGTTGTTATCAGTTGCTGGCCATGTTAGTTGTTATCTAGTTTCCTAGGGAAATTAATTATCCCCAGTCCACTGGTGGTAGTTTTTGTTTCATTTTGAATTCTTATCGCATAACACCAACACAACCTGACTGTGTTCTTTTCTGATATAGCATTTAACACCAGGAAAAGATCATAAGCCATTTTCCTCTTGCTCATTATATGTACTGTATGCAGCATATTTATTTTGTGTGTTTATTGAATGCTAAAAAACGTCTTCAATATTAAACAGAGCATCTCTCAGAAATACACTTGTCATTATTTTAAAATTGTTTCTTTACATTCCATAGCAGGGAAATGCACTGGGACTGGGATCCTGTGGAAGCTAAGAAAAAAGCAGGATTGGGCAGTCATGTATAAAACTCACAGTAAAAATAAAGGCCAATCTTTTTAAGCATTAGAGAGTATTAGATGCTCGAGCAGCACTGATTGATGCATTTACAGCTTTGATGCATTTTAATTTTTCTTCATTTCAGTACCTGCTATAATCGTATTAAGTGGATAAAATATCTTAATTGATCAGAACGTATTATAAGCAGATTTAAACATAATAACTGCAGAATTTTAATGTAATGAGGGGGATTGAAAAACACTCCCACACACAATTAGGCCTGTCCATTTTCTCTTTCCAATTTCCACTGCAATTCCACTATAATGAAATCAATTTGGCAAAATGTTGCCAAACAAGTTTGATATTTTTAGGTAAAATATTTATGTTTGGTAAAATGTAAAATACTGTTACAGCATGCTGTTCTTACTGAAATAATATAGTTGGTGGGCAATTCATATTTAGTTTTTTTTTTTTTAGAGTAATAGAACATGACACCAGGCAAATATCCCACTTAATATTTTATCTTTGTGACTAGCATCATGGGACATGTGATTCAAGGCAGTATTCCAGCTCTGAGAAAGCCAGTATTGTGATGAATATTGAGATTTAATTTAATGGATATATATAACTAGTAATTAAGTGATACAATATAAATCACTTGATATATTACATAACTGCTTGAAGTTAATTACAATTCAGATTTCACATGCAGCTTGTTGCAAGAAACCACAAAACTCTACAATCTCGCATGCAAACTCACTTGGTGGCAGTTAGAAAGCATTGACACTGAAGACTCCTTTCATAAATACACAAAAAACCTTATTGCTTTTCCATATCAACAATAATGAATGAGTTTAATATGGAATAGAAGATTGATATTTATGGAAGAATAATAATACAATTTATTTAAAGGTGCCTTTTTAAGGACATTTAAGGACACCAAACAACGTAAGTACACTTTGGGATGTAACTACGTAGCAAGTCACATAAATATGCGGGTGCAAGATTTAAACGTGAGGAGCAGAATCTTTTACTCTACTTGGTATTTAACAAGAGGTCAGTGTAGATGATAGAGAACAGGAAAGATATGCACGTTGGAGGAGGTTCTAGTAATTATATGGGCAGCTGAGTTCTGGACCAACAGAAGAGTTACAATAACCAATGCGCGAGGTAACTAGAGCATGTACAAGGAATGGATGTGGGAAACGGATGAAGACGACTGATGTTTTATAGATGGAAGTATGCAGACCAAATAATATTTTTCACATGCTTTTCAAAAGACAATGTACTTCCATGGATGATACCCAGACTCTTAACCTGAGAAGATAAAGAGATTACAGAATTATCAATAAAAAGTGAAAAATTGTTGAATTTTTTGAGAAATTGAATATAGTGCAGAACAAAACCGATAGATAGATAGATAGATAGATAGATAGATAGATAGATAGATAGATAGATAGATAGATAGATAGATAGATAGATAGATAGATAGAAATAGGTTGATAAAGAGAGTGTGAGCTACTTGTGGATAGAGATAAAGTGATGACAAAACATGAACAGAGTGAAATATCTAGAAAAAGAACCAATGAAAAATAAAGACGAAGATAAATATAAAGAAGTGTGTTTATGGTGTAAAGAGATGAGTGAAAGATTTATGTGTGAAAGGTCTAATTAAGAGAGTAATTCAGATTTTGGATGGATGGATGTATGGATGGATGGATGGATGGATTGATGGATTTAATTCTGTAAAGCTGCTTTGCTATTGTCCATTATTGAAGTGCTACACAAATAAAAAATTGAACTGAACACGTAATTTTTCCAACAAAATTATTTGTAAACAACTTATCAATCTCATTTTATTTTCCTTTCACATGTACCACTTTATCTACTCCTATATTGGGTGGAATAATCCAGTAGAGCACAAAGCAGATGCTTCTTTACTAGTCTCTTATAATTTGCTACATGATTATTGGCAGTGCATTCAGTAGGAAGCAGCTTTTCTCCAGACTCCTGCTGGTTTGTTCATGAAAATCAATAACGCTTTATTCACCCTTGCCCTTGGTTACTGTTCAGTGTGCATCACTGCTCCTGATCTCTGTCACAGTTAACTCTTTGTGTTTTTTGGGGGTTTTTTTTGGTGGAGATAATTATAGCCGATAAATTCCTTTTAAGCAATCACATTTACATCAGTGTAAACATATAAAACTATCAAGACAAATCTGCAAATATTCTTTAAAGGTGAATAGATTTGGTTAATAGATGTAGGGAGAAAAAAATAAACAAATGGAACATGTGCTATACCCTCTGATTCATTGTTTGAGGAATATTTTGTTGGAGTTTTTATCTTTTGCAGACAGGGATCTCTTTATAAACAAAATAAGCTCCACACACCCCTTCACAGTTATCAACAGTAACAGTCACAGTTGATAGTCACAAGCATCAGTTGAGGCCTGGGTTTCCTGAAGGCCACCACCATCTCCCTTGACTTTGTGGTGTTGAGGTGCAGGTGGTCAAATTCATACCATGCAACAAAGTCCTGAATCAGTTTCCTGTACTCCTCCTTCTGTCCCCTCATGATACAGCCCACAATATCAGTGTCATCCGCAAACTTTTGTATGTGGCTCTGAGTTGTATTTAAAGTCTGATGTGTACAGGGTGAACAGAACCAGAGAGAGCACAGTCCCTTGTGGTGCTCCCGTACTGCAGACTACCATGTCAGACCTACAGTCCCCCAGTCGCACGTACTGAGGTCTGCCTGTCAGGTAGTCTGTGACCTATGCCACCAGGTGTGAGCCCACTCCCATCTCTGTCAGTTTATCTCTGAGGAGTAGCCGCTGGATAGTGTTGAAACCACTGGATAAGTCAAGAAATGTAATCCTCACTGTTGGAGTCCTCACAATCCGGACTGCTGACACTATCCATGTAAGAGAGGGATCATGTAGATAATATGTATTGAATTGTATTTGATGTATGTATTTTCAATGTATTAAAAATTAGTAATTTCCTAACTGGTTGTATTAAACCAAGTTAGCCGGATTTACTTTGCTAATGTGTGATTAGATTAGAATGGATTCTAGTTGCTAACATAATTAGTTTGGCAGCTAATGGAGAATATTGCATACTTAAATAGTATAGTTGCATTAGTTAAGTCAAGTCAAGAAGCTTTTATTGTCATTTCAACCATATATAGCTGATGCAGTACACAGTGAAATGAAACAACGTTCCTCCAGAATGCAGGTGCTACATAAAACAACATAAAACAACAGTCACAGAACAGAAAAAAACACAGGGCCAAGAACTATATAGGAGATCACAAAATAGCTCCACCAGTAAACCTGTCTTAACAAAATAAGGTGCACAGTAGTAGAAAACTGTAAACAATATTGTGCAATTTAAACAAATAGCAGCAACCAAGATAAAGTGAACAGTGGCAAAAATATGTGGACAGAATATTGTGCAGAAGAACAATAGCAGCAATCCTGGAAGATGTGCAAAAAAACGGCATGTAAACATTTTTGTAAATGATTAGTGTGAGTGGTACTTAATCATGGGTGTGCGAAGTGTATGATGTGTGTTGAGTCCGGTTTGTACAGATCAGTCACACGAAGTGAGTATGAGTGTGTGTTGAGTCCGGTTTGTGCAGATCAGTCACACAGTTGTGTGTGTGTGTGTGTGTGTGTGTGTGTGTGTGTGTGTGAGTTCAGTTCAGTTCTTTGTTGAGTAGCCTGATGGCTTGAGGAAAGAAACTATTGCACAGTCTGGATGTGGTGGCCCGAATGCTTCGGAACCGCTTCCCTGATGATAGAAGGAAGAGAGACCCCGATGATATTCTCAGCTGTCCTCACTATCCTCTGTAAGGTTTTGCGATCCGAGACGGTGCAATTCCCAAACCAGGCAGTGATGCAGCTGCTCAGGATGCTCTCAATGGTCCATCTGTAGAACGTGGTCAGGATAGGGGGAGGGAGATGAGCTTTTCTCAGCCTTCTCAGAAAGTAAAGATGCTGCTGGGCTTTTTTGGTGATGGAGCTGGAGTGACCATGTAAGGTTATCCGCCAAGTGAACACCAAGGAATTTGGTGCTCTTGACGATCTCCATTGAGGATCCATCGATGATCAGTGGAGAATGGTCACTCTGTGTTCTCCTGAAGTCAACCACCATTTCTTTAGTTTTGTTGACGTTCAGAGACAGGTTGTTGGCTCCTCTCTGTATGCTGACTCGGCGTTCTTGCTGATTAGACCCACCACGGTCGTGTCATCGGCGAACTTGATGATGTGATTCGAGCTGTGCGTTGCTACACATTTGTGAGTCAGCAGAGTAAACATCAGAGGACTGAGCACACAGCCCTGAAGGGCTCCAGTGCTCAGTGTGGTGGTGCTGGAGATGCTGTTTCCGATCCGGACTGACTGAGGTCTCCCAGTCAGGAAGTCCAGGATCCAGTTACAGAGGGAGGTGTTCAGGCCCTGTAGGCTCAACTTCTCAATCAGGTACTGAGAGACAATCGTGTTAAATGCTGAGCTGAAGTCTATAAACAGCATCCTTACAGGTTCTCACCTAAAATGTCACAACCACCAAACCAATTAGTCTTTTTCTCAGGTTGGAAGTCTGTACTATCAAAATGAGTGAACATGTTCTCAGAATTGTATGTCTGTACAGATTTCTACAAATTGTGAGTACATGTTTGCTAAGAAATATGTGCAGAATTGAGAAATTGCTCTCAGGTGAGTCTTCACCTTCGTTAATGAAGAGAAACATGTGCAACTCTAGATTAACCAATGATCAACCAGTTCTGTGAAATAGCTCAGAGGTGCAACTCTTGAAGACTGATTTGGCAGGGTCACATATATATTCAGTGCACAACACAAGTGTTCTCCTTTCTGATAATGGAAGCTGAAGGAAGAAGAAGAGGATTAAGACTGTGTGGTGGAAGAGTACAGAGACACAACAGAGGAAGGGGTATAATATGCCAAAGATACACAAAGATTCCAGATGAAATCAGGGCCACACTGGTGGATCACGTTATCAATCATGGCCTAACAATGGAAGAGGCTGGTCGAAGGGTGCAGCCAAATGTTGGAAGAACAACTGTGTCATCAATAATTCAATAATTTCGTAGAGAGAACAGGTATGTGTTGTACTATATAGTACAGTAATACTGTAGACTTACTGTTACATATACTGTAACACACCTTAGGTTATCCATGCATACAGTATTCTTAGTTATTTACTGTATGAATCAAAATCCTGTGATTCTTATACTACTATAATTTACAATATATTTTCTCATGTAGGACTGCAAGACAAACTCGCAGGGGTGGCAGAGGGCCCCTTTTCACACCTCAGCAGGATGAAGCTATTTGCAACATGGTTATGTCTAACAATGCCATAAGACTAAGGGAGATACAAAGTGCTATTGTTGAAGACGACGGTATCTTTGAAAATATACAATCTGTCAGCATTTCAACTATAGACAGGGTCTTAAAAAGACATGTAATCACCATGAAGCAGCTGTACAATGTACCCTTTGAAAGAAATGCTGACAGAGTGAAAGAGATATGACTCCAGTTTGTACAGGTATGTTGTATACCCACTATACTGTAAGAGTACCTTCTACACATTTGATATTGGTGGAACTTCATAGATCTTTACATTTGATGTAGCTGTAAACAATGAAGACAAATACAGTAATTTATGCACACTGTGTTTTTTCTGGTATATAGACATAATGGAAATGGAATCAAGAGAACCACCTCACAACTTCATATACTTGGATAAGGCTGGCTTCAACCTGGCCAAAGGCAGAAGGCCAACGTGGAGGAAATATCAATATGTGTGCTGCTATTTCAGACCAAGGTGTGCTAGCTCATATTCCTATTATGGGACCGTACAACACACAGCATCTCCTTACATTCCTAGACAATCTCTATAGAAATGTCATTCCTGAAGATGAGAGGGACCTCAATCGAGATGATCTACCAAAGTATGTAGTAATTTGTGACAATGTCAGTTTCCATCACTCTGACAACATCAGGCAGTGGTTTGTCCACCACCGCAGGATGCTGATTGAATTCCTTCCACCCTACTCCCCGTTCCTGAACCCAAATAAAGTTTTTCTTGGCTTGGAGGTGGAAGGTTTATGATCATCAGCCACATAAGCGGATGACACTGCTGGCTGCCATGGATGCAGCATGTGAGGACATCTCAGCAGATGCAGGCAGAGGCTGGATTAGGCACTCAAGAAGATTCTTTCCACCGTGCATAGCAAGGGAAAATATATGTTGTGATGTGGATGAGAATCTGTGGCCCAACACACAGGGCCGACATGACGCATAGGAAAACTGCCACGTAATTTTACCTTTACCTTCTGTTGTACATGTATAGTTTCTCCCACTTTGTCTTTTTCAGGTTTCCATTTGTCAGTACATAGCCTATGTGTAGTTGATGCACAATGGTTTGCAAGAGTAACTTATTTTTTTACCGGAGGGACACTGTAAAATATGACACACACCAGTACGGTAATTTAGTGGTTATTCACTATGTTGTGCAGTTTGTACGTGTTGTTTTGAGAAATGCACTTAGAGATCTGCAAACTTCAATTCTGATCTGAGAAATGACTGAAAGCAGTTGAGAAAAACTGTAGTATTGTTATTATTATTATTATTATTATTATTATTATTATTATACTTATTATTATTATTATTATTATTATTATTATTATTATTATTATTATTATTATTATTATACTTATTATTATTATTATTATTATTATTATTATTATAACTGTTATAAACTCAAGCGGCTACTATTGGTCAGTCATGTTTGTTGCGAGAGAACGATCTCGTGGAGAACTGTCTTACATTCACACACACACACACACACACACACACACTCATACACACGCGTGCACTGAGGCAGTGTGTTTCGAGTCGGGCGCGCGCGCGGGCTATGTGATGGTGGAGGAGGTGCTGTGCGCGCGGAACGGGAGCGCGGAGAGAGCGGAGAGAGCGGGCATGATGCTGCTGGAACCCGCAGCTCCCACCGCCACCACAGTGAGTGACAAAATAACTATTCTACTGCGAGCTGTCAGACTGCAGGACCACAGTGTCCTCGCGGTTCTAATGGAGACCTGTATTATTTATACAGAGCTTTGGAGAATTAAAAGGCACTTTGGGCAAACCTTTGCATGCGCGCATGCGAGGATACTTTGGTGGTGGTGTAATAGTAACCATTTCACCATATCCATGTTTTAGCACCATTTTGGGTCATTTGCTTATTGAATAACATGTCGAAATAGAACTAATAGAACTAATGAGAACTCACCCATACTATGAGACATTACTTAATGTTGTAATTTGGGACGCAGCCAGAATCTAGAGAATCTCTATTAATATTTCTTAAAACTCTGGCATATAAACTAAACACATGTAAAATTAGCAGTCACACCATTATTAATAAAACACTAAGTAATAATGCACTTTGAGTCTTTAAACTCTTAAAGAAGCTATTGGGAAAGGAGGGGATGTTTTTGTTGGATGAGCACGACTTGGAGCCCTTTCTGAAAGTGAAACCCTCTGTTCCAATGTGTTTTAGCAAAAAAAAAAAAAAAAAAAAAATATTGCTGCCATTTCAACAGTAACCAAATTGCAAAATGTGGTGTGCACTGGTCCCATTTGGCAAAATATAGCCTTTATTTTTTCAGTTGTTCATCCAGAGGTACACAATATGGACAAAAGTTTGTGGACACCTGACCATAAGATCTGCATGTTCTTTTTTAACATCCCATTTCACATTTCATCCCAATTTGCTGTCATAATACCCTTTACTCTTCTGTAAAGATGTTCCACTATTCCACTCATTTTGGAGTGTGTTTGTAGAGATTTTTGTTGATTCAACTACAAGTGTGTTAGTAAAGGTTTATGATGAGGAGGCCTGGGATACAGTCAGTGAAGTGGTTGTCTGTATGACTTTGACCCCTCTGGGCCTGAGTTTGCTACTTAGTTTGACTGAGTTTGAATTCTTCTTTAACTCCATGGTTTGTTATATATCGATTTACCTCAAATCAGATTCATTTGTTAGTGAGCATGTTGCTTGCCTCTTGTAAGCCTTTTATTATTCTAATCACAGCTTTTGTGATTTTCCCAGAAACTGGGAAATTCAAAAAAGTAGAAATCATCTAATAGATTTGTAGAATGGGGTGTCATCATGACATCATGACATCTTGTGGCAATTTACACACACAAATAGGCTCGTGCTGCACATACATCAAGCATCCTTGCCATTTTCCCCTCCACTGACTGCAGTTGTGCTGCTTTTTATGGTCTGTTGCTAGTTTAATATCAATAGCTTATGAAATTGAGTTCGCTGTTTAATCAGGTTATGTTTACTTCACGTTGTCAGACCGGATGCAACACCTGCAGATTTTTTGGATGATCTTCAACTGTGCTAAGATGAACTTCTTTTATCCATGAATGGAATTTATAATTCCTGTGAAAGTGAGTTGACTTTAAAATCATGTCCCCGGTTTTTCAGTGTAAGTAACAGCAGAAGGCAATGTAGCTCTTAAAATCACGTGTCCATGTGAGCCTAGATAAAGGTCAGGAATTACCTGCATTCACCACTTCTCAACTGCTGACCTTTATATCTTGACCTAATACACAAAAAACATAACCTTAAGTGAATTCTTTATGCGGATAAAGATGCAATTATATTTAGAAATGCTCTGTGATCTATCATGTAGTTGAGACTGTTGTTTTATGAAGCCCAATGTTCCTGAAGGAATGTTGCTTTGTTTCACTGAGTGCTGTGTGCATGGTTGAAATTGCAATCAAGCCACTTGACATTGACTTGATCATTCTGCTTAAGACCACTAAATACCAAGAAGTCTAGTGCAACCTACTAAATTGACTGCTTTGAAAGTACAAGTATAAGAAAGTTCTGCTGTCAATTGTAATCATTTAGTGTATTTTTTTGTTGTTGATCTGTATTGTGTCCAGGACAGGGTGTATTTAGCTCATTTCTGGCACACAAAGAATGCTTTAACTCAACCAGAGCCCATCAGTCCACTTCTTTTCTATTACAGGACAGACAGTTGTGATTCTGTGCGCATAAAAAGATTCAGAAAGGCCTTTAAAGATTCAACAGGCATTTAACAGATTTGTAGATTCATGGGCTCCTATAAAGGTAGGAAAGATCAGAAAATACAGCACAAACTCTTTTGCATTTTATTATTGACATGCAGAAGGCATTTCATACTGACAAAATATTTATTACAAAATATTTATTTCATATATCTGCACTAAAATACAGAGGATCAGCAGTGTATTGATTTTTTTTTAAAACACTGTTTTAGCAATGAAAGTGAATGTAATTAACCACAACGCATTGGGTTTTCTTCAGTATGTTGCTGTTGAATCCTACCGAAATGCAATCGCCATCAGTCTAAGCTGTTCTCAGGGGTTGTTGATGTCTAAAAAATTCACAATATATATAGTTTCTTGCAGGCCTTTTTTTTTTTAAATAAATCAAGCATTTCAGAGTCTTTCCTCTAATTCATACCTTTAAATCGTTAGCTTAATCAGTGCAATTCAGTCTCTCTTCAGACCCTCAGGCTAGACTTTGTGTGCTAATGCAATTGCTTGGTCAATTCATCTATATTTGCCAATGCATTTGAAACTATTTCCTGAAAATTTTGAACTACAGACTGCACAGAGCTGCCAGAAAACAAAAGTGTCTGTAAAATCACAGAGCAAAGACATGTATTACCTGTATATTGGCAAGCTTGTCAGTGATCTTTATTATTCTTTTTTATGTACAAAATATCTTGCACAAGCAAATTGTGTATTTAGACTTCTAATACTTTTTTCATTTGAGTCACACTGTGATGGAGGTTGTACAGGGTATAGTGTCACATAAAAAAAATCCTATCCTATATCAATAATAATTTATTTTCATTGATTATTTCTGACATCTGTCTATTGAACAGTTTTTCTGTTGTTTATTCATGCTATACATCATTTAATCCTTCATTTAACCAATCAGAAGACCTGTGCAAAACAGGGGAATGCAGGTAGATGATGCAGATGGTGATATTGAGAATTTTTGAGTTGTGTGCAAAACATAATACTGCAAAAATAATATTCAGGCAAAAGTTGGGGTTCAAATGGAAGATTTATAGAATATGCAATTTTTATAGATTTCTGGAGGCACAGTAGCATTTATATATGTTATGTAAACTATTTTTGATGTCATTTGTTTCTGTCATGATGACTTCATTTAACAAACTGCACACAAACGCACGCACACGCATGCAATTATAATTTGTACATTATATTATTATATATTATTATTACTATTGTTGTTGTTGCAGTTGTTTGTTTTTGACATAATTGTTATTTGGATATGCTCTCATTAGTATTTCTAATATAATTATTACAGTGACTGAATCCTTTCCACAATAAACAAAAGTAAATGGCAATCATTACTCTTAACATTTGCCTGCTAATGGATTATGATTATGAATACGCTTTAGACCAACCTTATCTGCCTGGTCTTTTGATTCTACTTTAAATCTAAATAAAGTTATTCAACTAATAAAAAAAAAAAAGATCACATATAAAACAATTCATATAATTAAAAAGAAGAGCAGAAAAAAACATAGCATGGTAGTCACACAGAACAGCTGAATGAACTGGCCTTCTGTTCTGAACAGATTAAACCTGTAACCATGTTTTAAGGCTCCCACGTAAAAGAAAATGGGTGGACTTCAACACCATTCACTGAACCCTGTTTTTTTCCACAAAAAAGCTCGCTTTACACATCATTGGATTCAGATAAGCATGTCCTTTATTATAGTAAAAAACTAATTTTTTGCAAACAAGTGACTGTAATCACATAGAAAATGTACTTATTTTAAACATTTAGATATCTTGTTTCCACTGTTAGGTGCCCCATGTTGTTTTTGTTACTGATGTATTCGAGCTGGGGTTGTTGTTCAGCTGTTAACACTTAAGGCATGTTATAGTTGCAGCATGTGTACTTTGTGGCCATGCGTGTGTAATCTCCCAAGAATCTGTTTCTCTGTTTATATGATTGTCATGTGTTGGAAAGAGAGCTCGGTTGAGAGAGATTTAAGTGATCTGAAATCTTAATCTCTGTTGTCTGCTGCATCAGTGTGAGTAATCAGCTCATAAATCCTGTTTTCTTATTCAGTACAAGCTTTTAAATCACTTCTCTGTTATGACTTTTGTAGTTCGGAACAATCTTTGGAAATTTCTTTTAGGGCACTTACAAAAATTAAGGTTAGAGCTCCTTGTACAATTTGTTAGTACAGATAACAAGTACGCTTTTTTTATATAGTGTATGAAATGCAGCATGATGAGTTAACTGTGTGACAGCCGAGGGAATTTATCTCCACAACCTGGTACATGTATGAACAAGGTTCATTATTACATATATTTATTATGATTTGGAGGTGCAGTCATGCCTTGTGATTAGGTATACTCATAATTACCGTAATTTCCGGACTATTAAGCGCACCCAAATATAAGCCGACACCCACTGAATTTTACAAAGATTTGTATTTTGAACATAAATAAGCCGCACCTGTCTATAAGCCTGTCTACACTGAAACTAATGAACTTTACACAGGCTTTAATGAAAGACAGTGTCTGTTACATGGTGTAACGCGTGAAATATGTTGTGGCTCCTTTAAGAGCAAAGCGGCATTTTGGGAATAGCCTGCCGCCGCATTTTTCCGGTATTACTGCATGTGTGCAAGACCGAGGAATATGTCCCTATTATTTTCTGATGCTCATTTCTAAGTTTCTTTGACTAACCCGTAACGCTGTTGCTAAGAAAAATAAAAAAGCACGAGTTTTGGAAATCTGTCTGTGCTTATATGATTTCTGTTGCAACTGGAGTTAGCGAGCTCTCCCATGACCCAGACTCAATGCGTTACAACAGCTTGTATCTAAACAGTGGCCGACCAAGAAAGTCATTGTTCACTGTCTTCCTCCTTCCTTTCACAACAATTTCTTTCGAGAGATTTTCTTTTGGGGTCGTCTTGCGTTTAAACAACGAAGCGGCTAATTTATGGATTTTCCTGGGTTTTTCCCGGTTTCACAAGCTTAAGGCCAAAAAACTAAGCCCCATAACATTAGACCAATGAAATTGCTGATCGGACATGAAAAAACGCACTTTACCTGTGTTCTGATCTGCACGGCATCGGAAGAAAAGCTTCACCGATGGCGGGGTTCAAAACGTGGGAAAAAAGTAGCGGCTTATAGTCCGGAAAATACGGTACTTAGTTTTTCTATTTTTTTATACTATTATTCTTTTTTTATTTGCTTGTTTCTGTTTTTTTTTTTTTTTTTTTTATGTCACAGACCAGTCATAAAAAACAATTACACTGCATGTGGCTTGAATGAAACATGCTACAGAGTGGAGTTTGACAAGGTGTTTTTTATTGTAGGGAAGAATCAGTGTTTTAAATCTGACATCAGCAGCTGATTACATGGCTCAGACAGCATGCAGGGGGGACAACCTGCATGATTGAGGTACAGTAGTCCAATTTTAAGCACTGACTGGGCTGAGAAATAGAGGCAGATCCTGCTATGTATTAAAGATTGCACCTGCATGATTGAGGTAGGTCAGCAGAATGAGTAGAAAAATGCTTCAAGGTTATGTGCCTTGTAAAATGATTTACTCACAGGGTTCTCCAGGGAGGTCAAATGATCATGGCATGGCACTGGATCTCCAATGATATTCAGCCTTTCAGTCTAGCTAACGATTAGTTTCAGTTAAGAAACTACTACCAGAAAATGCTGGGAATACAAGGATTGATAGTATCTGACTGGGTAAAGGCAGTTGATAAGTTAAAAAGGATTAAGATCTGTTTTTTCCAACAAAGGCCATGCTTTGAAGTTGACTTGTTTATTACAATATCCTCTCTTAGCCAAGCCTTAATCTCCTGACAGTCATTCAAGTATTGGGTAAAATACTTTGGGATTTAGCAGAATTCTTCATGCTGCCAGGAGATCTTGGGCCAAAACAGCTTTGGGATCTGGTCCTTTTCTTTTTTATAAGAATTGATATCAGCTTCACCTAATCATAACCCACATTTTTAGTTATAGTTTCAACAATGTTTATTAAAGTTAAAATGCTGCATTTTGTGCTCAGTGTGCAGTTTTTCGAATTGTTTATATGGAAAATGTTTGTTTATTAAAGAGTCTTTAAGGGTTGCTATTAATTTAAACAGAGAGTATGCACAGGAGCGCATAGCTGAGGAACTGGGAGGAAATTTAATTTTACATTAAAAGTATATTAGTAATCATTAGCAACAGCCATGATTCCATGAGTCACCAATAGGCAAAAGTGTTTCTGCATGCAATCATTTGACAAGTGCTTTTATCCGAATAGCCATCAAGCAACATGAAATCCAATCTTGCTTAATAAGTGCAAGGCAGTGTCTGGTAGGCTGGATCTTGGACAACAAATGAACAAACCAAAGACACAACAGCAAATCAGAAAACAACAGAAAATTCTGAAAACACAACAGAAATTTCAGATACACATCAACATTACAATGGAAGAAGAGGTCCCCACTGAAAATCACAGGCTCATTGCTGATTTGTTTAGTGTATCAAAAGGACATAGCAGAATAGATGTTTTCCAGTCTGTTATCTAGATCACACAGCAAAAACAACATATTGTGTAAATAATTATGATCTTAAAGTGGGAACTAGTTCTTTCTTTCGAATAACACAGCTCTAAAACTGATGCTCACTGTATTCAGTATAGGAGTTTTTCAAGTTGTTCATGTCAAGTTAAGTTAGTTCAGTTTTGATTGTTGGATGTATTTCTGAATTTGCTGTCATGTTTTTACAGATCACAATACTCTGGCATTTCTATGAGTTCTATTATTCTATTATTTCCGTTTGATTTATTATCTGATTCTGAACGATGTTTTATTTTCGAAAATTACCGGATACCTGTCTATGACTCACTCTTGATGCATGTCATGATGCTTCCCTCGGTCACGTGTTACCTACATCCGCTGCTGCTCCAACCGCTAACACATAATACATTACTGCTAAATTGAAACCCAAGCTAGCAAAATGAACAAAAACAACACAGTGTTTTCATGATTATTCATGATTATTATTATATTTAGAAAATACCAGTTTTTATGCCGGTCGTATCCTTTTATTTTGTTGTATTAATCCGCCACACCTTAAAGTCCATGAAAATATTGTCTGACATTAAACCGGTCCGTGGCACAAAAATGTTGGGAACTGCTGCCTTAAAATACACCTTGAGTTAGATACAGCTTCATTATATCTTACTAAAGTCTGCTCACAAATCACACCTTAAGGGAGACAGAAACAATTTCTTTGATTTCCACCTGATAATCAAAACAAAAAAGCACTTACAAACTACTACTACGCAATCAAGTTCCAATTGACTTTCTCCGCTGCTTTGGAGCATTTCTCGAATCATCCTTAGTATTTGCAAACCAGTGAGTTCATTCTCAAAACAATGTGTACAAACAGCACAACACAGTGGATTTTTTGCAAAAGCCTGTACTTTTCTCAAAATCCTTAGTTAATCTCTCAAAAGTAAGTATTTGTGTCAATGAATACATTTCATTCAAATCAGAATCAAAAGTCCCTTCGCCATTGTTCACAAGCAAGATCATCAAAATGTTTAGTTGTGTTGTCAGTATGACACTGCACAATTTCAGTTTTTATATAAACTACAGTTTGGATTACAGTGATTGAAAATGCACAAAATTTGACTTCCTTCTGTATGACATCTTTGAATTTCAGCAGCATAAATTCATTTATTTGATTGCATATTTGCAAGAAACTGCACATGATTCACACTTTTACTGTACTGTATTAGTGTCTGTTTGTGTTTTGGTTGTTCATGCATGTTCAGAAATTAAAATATTGTGTGTTGCTCTGTTGCCAAATGAATGTTCATAAGATTCACCTTTGACCTGTTTTAACGAACTGGTTGATCATTGGTTGATCTGATGCCGTTCACTCTCCTTTATTAGTGAAATTCAAGATTCATCTGCACAATTCATTTTGTATAATAAAAATTTTAATAAACATTTACCAAAAAAAAGTTTAATAGAAATTTAAACTTGACAGATTATGACAACTGGTTTAACCATTTTGCATTCATTGACTTATGCAATGAACTGATGATAAGATGTTTTGTGGGTTGACTATTTAGGTGAAACCTTTTGTATATTGTAAAACATATTTTGATCAACATGATAATGTAGGAAACAGCAGCCAATTGTACACAATCGATTAAATGAATGTACTAAAGCATTCTGAGATACGCTCCAAAGCAACTAAGAAAAACTTAAGAAAATGTGATGTGACATTTATTTGCAGAGTACAAACATGAAACACAAACATAAGGATTAAACCAGGAAAATGACCAGACACATGAACAAGACAAACAGTAACCACAATGAAAGACAAATGAGAGGCACTGATTGTTGTGTGTGTGTGTCGTCTTAATACAAGTGCTAATTATTGTGTATATTAAAAATATGCGGAGTCATGTTAAATGTGACAATGCAGTGACTTGTGAGAAACAGTCTCTGTAATCCTGGCAAGAGTCTAAATTCTAAAGTCTAAAATCATTTAGCAAATGAGAAATTGATTATAAAGACAAGCTAATTATAATGAGTTAAGCCAACTGAATGATCAGGATGCAAATAAATTACTGATTTGTATGCCCTCAGTTATGAAAAGAGCTCTGGTGTACCCACATAAATGGTACATGTTCCCCTTTTCAAATACAACACACCACACAGTGGGATTTTTTGCATGCTCTTTGGATTTCTGTTTATTATTATTAGTATTGTTATTAGTTTTTATTTCTGAAATATTCTTCTGCACTCAGCATTCAGTGATGATGTGGAAAAACATTTCTATTCTGTGGAAGCTGGTCAATTCTTTTCTCTTCCTGCCCCTGATTTTGTCAGGAGATTATTAATTCTTCAGTTCTTTGTTGACATTGTTCTATGGTTGCTGCCTAGATGAGATAAGAAACTTATTTACTTCTGTCAAATTCAGCGGCCAGCTAAAAGTTTCTTATTTTCTTACAGTCTTATCATTTTTACTGTGCAACATGTTCAGTTTTAAAATGAGGCCCCTGTATTTATTCATCAAGGTATGAGTTCTAAAACTCTGTGAACAGTAAAATTATTAGATTTTTAGAAAATATATATTTTTTATATTTAAATACAGAAAGTCAACATTCATAATTTTGCATATTTATTTTCCAATATTCTGCACTATTTGTAGATTTTTCACTTGCTGCTGTCAGTTTAACTTTTTTAATTGTTGCATTCTAATTATTATGCATTATAACATTACACATTTTTGAAGAAAGTTTATAATTAACATTTGAAAATTCTGTATATTGGAAATAATGTATGTGTATTTTGTATATACTATAGATAGAGCTGGCATCAGATGTGGCCTTATTGTTCTCAGGGTCATTGTTTTTACCCCTCTGGCTTTCAGTATCAGGGCCAAAGGAAATTGTTTCTTTTCATTCGGTTATACTTGGTGTGAGGAGGTGTGGAGGCCCTATTATTTGTAGTGACAAAAGGCTGCTACAACTCATCTCAGATCCTCCTGCTGTCAGATTTTGAGGTGGAGAGCATTTGGCAATGAAGTGGGATGAAAGTGTTAGAAAGATTAAGGTGGAGAATGATAAATGTAAAGGATTATTAAGCAAGGATAAGGTAGAGATACTTATAGGAATTCAAGGTATTTGGCTTTTTACTTTCATTTTTTAACTATACTGTTGGACTGGACTGACTGAAATATGAATATGGATGCAATGAATTAAGAAGATCAGAGTGACGATGCTGGATAATTCTTCTCCCACCCATGTCCCTCCTCTGCACATGTCCAAAACATCTCAATTGCACCTCCCTCACCTTGTCCTCATCACCATTGTTCAAAAATTCAAAAATACTAAATACACTCTCCACCACTTCATCTAACTTCATCACGTCATGATAATGTTGAGGCAATGTAAAATTAGCTTAGGATAGATTTCTTAGGAAAGATATTGAGTGAAATTAATGAAATCATCCTCTGTAAATGAACTCATCATAGGGTGTTGATAAATGTCCTTAAAGAAAAGGTCTTCTTAGGAAAGATTTTGGATTGATAACCAAAGCAACACAGACATTTCCATGTAAGTAACGATTCGGTGCTTACTTAAAAATGCTAGATCTTTTAATAAAATGTATAAACAGGAAAATATCTCCATCAAACAGGAGGCTCATGGTATTTATTAAAATTCCTGTTCAACAATTCTCTATTGTTTACTGTCCAACCTGTTTCCTGCCATTTATTTTTGGGGAACACAGATGTATCCACTGTTCCTCTCACTATACGTCACAGTTTGTGCCCATATAAAAGCTTGGATGGACACAGGCTAATGGTTTTTGAATGGTTGTTCATACAGATATTATTATGCAAGTATTCTTAAATGTGCCATCTTCTGCTTATGTTTGGAGGTTGCTATGGTGCATGAGCTCTTTCCCACAGTAGATGTCCCTGATCATGCACACTACACTATTGGTGCTGTGATCTTCGCCATCGGCCTCACTGGCATCGTCGGCAACTTTCTGGTCCTCTACGCTTTCACCAGGTGAGCTACACATCTGCTGACAGTTTTACCAAATGAGACACTTTCTAATTACCATTGTGTTCTGGATAGATGTGACTATATTTACTGCTGAAGGTGGTGGTTTGATCCCTACAGGGGTCTAAGTAATTTTAGGTAGGAGGGTTGGTTTGACAACTAATAACATTTTATTCAACTGCATAAACTTTGTGAGTGGAAAAATTTAATTGAAACAATTTTTTTGTTTTTAATAATAGACTCCAGCATTTCTGTCTTATTCCCATTTGCTAATCTGTATTGTTATTCATTTAGATATCTGATGATATCATATGAGTTATGAGATGAAAGTTTTGCTTTTCATCAAAGTGATGATTTAATAATTAGCTGCATGAGGCAACAGATGCAGAAAGAATTTATTTGAAATTATGGATGCTTTTCACAGTGGTATTGAAAGTGTTTCACTCTGTATGTGTTGTGTGTATGTGTGTGTGTGTGTGTGTGTGTGCGTGTGTGCGTGTGTGTGTGTGCGTGTAGGAGTCATACTCTACGAACACCTGCCAACATGTTTATAATAAACCTGGCCATCACAGACTTCTTCATGTGTGCCACCCAGACTCCAGTTTTCTTTATATCTAGTATGCACAAGAGATGGATCTTTGGAGAAAAAGGTGAGAGCATGAGAGTCATTCTGCTTTTCTTTTTTTTATTAACTGTATACTTTACATTTACAGCCTAGTACAACACCAATTCCCCAAAAATTGGGATGCTGCGTAAAAAAAAAAAAATCTCATTAACCCATATTTTATTCACAATTGAACATGATTGATTTATGGATGTGGTGAGGGAACACATGCAGGTAGAAAGAGGCAGATGTAGAGAACAGGGGTGGTATGGCGATGGATGATACACTGTGGCGACCCCTAATTGGAGAAGCCAAAAGAAGAAGAAGAGGAACCTAGAAAACATATTAAAATTTAAAGCTGTGAAATGTACCCTTTTATAAAAAAAGTAAGGTAATTATGAATTTGATGGCTGTAACAATATGATTCAGCAGTGATGGTGCCTTTCCAGTTGTGAAAGCTACCCATTGCATAAGCACTAACCCACCTCCATACCATCAGAGATCTACTGTAGGTTTTTGAACTTAATCCATAATTTAACATTTTGGTTCTTCTGACCACAGAACAGTTTTCCACTTTGCCACAGTCCATTTTAGACTAGATTTGTCCCAGAGAAGATGGCAGCATTTCTAAAATATGTATTATGAATTATGAATTATGGCTTCTTTTTTTGCATGATGTAGCCTCAACCTGCGTTTGTAGATGACACAGCAAACTGTCCTACAGCTGTTCCTTATATGTACATTTAACTTTTCCGGCCTCTTATTGCTAACTTTTTTGGAATGTGTAGCTCTCATGAAATCCAAAATGAGCCAATATTTGGAATGACATTTCAAAATGTCTCACTTTCACCATTTGATATTTTATCTATATTCTATTGTGAATAAAATATAAGTTTATGAGATTTGTAAATTATTGCATTCCTTTTTTTATTCACAATTTGTACAGTGTCCCAACATTTTTTGGAATCGGGTTTGTAGGAGAAAGATCTGCCCCTGCTGTAGTCTTTATTATTTGAGACACGTGCTTTATATAGTAGTAGTGTTTTAAAATTAATGTGAGATTTAATTAGGAGCCAGTGTAGACTGATCAAAATGGTTGATGTGGTCATATTTTTTTAATCTAGTAAAGATTCTTGCTGCTGCATTGTAGACTAACTGAAGCTTTTTTATGCGCTTATTCAAACACCCAGACAGTAAAGAATTACAGTAGTGCAATCTAGATGTAACAAAAAAATTAACTAGTTTTTCTGCATCCTGTAACATCATATTTCTAGCATTTATTTTAGCAATATTTCTAAGGTGAAAGAAGGCTATCCTGGTAATGTTATTCACATGATCCTGAAAGGACATACTAGAGTCAATATCACACCAATGTGTTTGACTGCTGTACACACTGAGACAAAAAGACCACCCAGAGATGCTACGTAATCGGAAAGCTTACTTCTAGCTGCATGTGGTCCTAGTAAAAGTACTTTCATCTTATCCGATTTGTGCAGAAGGAAGTTATCAAGCATCCACTGTCGAATGTCCTTTACACACTCCAACATTTTTAAGCTGATCTCTCTTATCTGGCTTTGCTGAAATATCCAACTGTGTTTTATCAGCATAGCAATGGAAGTGAATACCATGTTTATGATTAATTTTACCCAGAGACAGCATATTTAAAGAGAATAGCAGTGGGCCTAAGACAGATCCTTGTGGAAAACCAAACATTACCTTAGAGAGTGGGGAGAACTCACCATTTACATCAACAAACTAATAGCGATCAGTTAGATAAGACCTAAGCCAGGAGAGCGCTGTTTAGCAAGGAAGATCGTATTATCAATGGTGTCAAAAGCTGCACTAAAAGCTGCAAAACAAGTAAGAAGACAAAACCCTGATCATAGGCCAATAACAGGTAAGTTACCACATTAACTAGCACCGTCTCTGTGCTATGATGACTGATACATTTCAAAAACTGTATTCCTTAGTAGGTATGAGCATAACTGCTGTGCTACAACCTTTTCTAAAATCTTGGAGATCTTGGAGGGGAAGTTTGATATTGGCCTATATTTGGACAGCTGACAAGGGTCAAGGTTATGTTTTTTAATTAGAGGGTTGATAGCCAGTTTGAGGATTTAGAATGGATGTACAAGACCAGTGTACAAGGATTTAGATAGGATGTACAAGACCAGTGCTAATGGAAGATTTTATTATTTTTAGAACAAGTTCAATTACTTCTGGAATTATCTGAAAAAAAGAAACTTGTAGGCAAGGGATTGAAAATACAGATTGATGCTTTTGATGAGAAAATAAATAAAATTAAGTTAACTTTTTAATTGAATTTGGTTTTATTGCAGTGCTATCTACAGGGTTATTTATAAAATAGCTTGGATTTATATTAATCCACTGGATTTTTTGCCTGATGTTTTTAACTTTATTATTAAAAAGTTATCTATAACTTGGTTATCTAGTTATCTATATTTCATTCCATGCTATTTGAAATACTGTCAATTTGGTTTGACGAGTGGTCTGTTTTAAGATGCGCATATGATCATTATACCATGGTGCTAATTTTTTGTCCTGGATCATTTTGATTTTAAAGGGAGCTAGAGTGTAACAGAATTTTGATTCTAAACATTCGAGTGATGCGGGGTTAAAAGGAGATCTAATTAATGTTGATAACTCTGGAAGATTATTGATAAAACTCGCTGTTGTTATTGCCATGAATGTCCTGTACGCTTAACACGGTAACGTGGTGAGGTACTTATGCTATGACTGAGGCAGATTTTAAAAGAGCTAAACTAATAATCTGAAAATAGCTTCACACTGTGGAATTATGACTATTTATTATATCAAATCCAAATGTTAATATCAAATCAAGAGTGGGTCTACCACTATAAGTGGGCCCTATAACGTTCTGATTAATTCCTACTGAATCTAAAATTGCTGTTCTTAAGGAGTCTTCCTGATCATCAAAATGAATAATAAAGTCACCAACAATTAATGCTTTGTCTAAAGAAGTAGCCAGATTTGTGATGAAATCTGCAAATTTTATGAGTATATAAGAGTGGCCCTGGGGGTCTTTGAATAATAATTAATAGAAATGAATGACCAGACTTGCTTTCGGACGCTAAATATTTAATGTTGGTGTAAAGAAGTTAAAATGTGTTTGTAGCCAACTCCGCGCTGGAAAAAAGAGGCAGGCAATAGTTCACCAAGCAGAGCACAGGCTTGTGGTTCGGGACGCCTTTCCGTTCGCCGGTGCCCACTCGTGGATCGGCCAACCGTCCCTCAGCGTTCGCTCTCCACTCGATCACCACTGGCACAGTGTTACATTTTTGTTTACTTTTTTGTGTGATGCTTAGATTATTATTATAAACAGCTGCAACACCACCTCCTCTGCCATTTAGACGTGGCTGGTGTATGTAACTACAGTATACCCAGGAGGACTAACTTCATTGAATGCTAGATATTTGTTGGGTTTAATTCACGTTTTTGTCAAACACATTACATTAATCTCCTGGTCGGTAATAATTTCGTTTATAGCCGGCACTTTTGACAGGAGAGATCTAATATTCAAAAATCCTATCTTTAGCTCAGAGGTGCAGGCTGTTTATTTAGTCTTGTTTAATGTAATGTTAATCAGGTCAATTACACAGACTTTCTGGGAATTTCTACATTTTGGTTCCGCTCGGGAGATCGCCACAGTCTTAAATTGCTGGACCCTGAGTGACGACTCACTACAGCTAGCAGACGGTAGGTTTAGCCTGTTTGTCTGCTCCCCGGCCTTGGCTCTGAATAGTCACAGGTTAACTAGTGCAGTTCTGAGACTATGACCTATACTACAAGAAATGAAAGCAGTACTTTCCTGAATGGGATGGATACCATTCCGCCCTAACAGGCCAGCCTTGCCCTCAAAATTGCTTCAATTATCTATAAAGCCCACATTGTTTTTGGAGCAAAGAAATTACCCTCAACAGAGTTGTAGGCTGATTTGTCTTAATCTAGTGTACAGTGTATATAAATGACGCAAATGTAAATGTAATTGGAGCACCGTTCGGACATCCAGCAGTTCAGCGACCATGACTTAACTTTGCCACGGCATTGGAACGGGCCCAGAGCATATTACAGCAACGGACATTGCCTTCGCTAATTTACACACCTCTATAATATTACTCTTAGTAACCTCTGACTGTCGAAGGTGTATATCATTAGCTCCTGTGTGAAAAACTATCTTAGAGAACATGCTCCAGAATAGAGCCTTCTATAACCAGAGCTCTTTTAGGTTTCTCAGCAGGTTCTTCACTGAGGAAAGCAAACCTGTTGGACATCTGAAGTGGAGAAGAATAGTGCTCCCGTGACAGAGCCTTAGCATTAGCTTTTGCTTTGTGAGTGTGCGGCAGAATCGTTAACTCCTTGCCCCACTGCAAGGGCTCTAATGCCGAAGTTGGGGGAACGCTAACTCCACCTATAGCATCCAGACTTTCCCTTGCAGAACCTGGATTGCTCTCGCACTCACTAATTCTCTCTAGACTCTGGATGCGCTGCTCTAATGCCATGATCTTACATACAGTCAGTTGACGTTGTGGAACCAGGAGCTACTGAGCAACTCATAAAAAAACATTTGAGATCATCATATATCCAACACATACATCCATCAATGCCAGAGCCTTTAAAAATTAGAAGAGCTCCAATGCCAAACTATACATAAAGTGGGATCCAAATGTTGCTGGTAAGGCTCTAAATGTTTCGGAATGTTTGCGGGGTCGGCATCTACTTCTTTGAAGGTCCATAATCTTCATGAGGTGTCACACAACTGGAGCTGGTGCTACCTTGGGGTGCCTCAGGATGGGTAGAGCAAGAAAAGCAGTGAAGAGGAAGTCACACTTCACACACTGAATAAGCTGGATGCTCGCCATATAAGAGAAATTATGAAACTTGATGTGGTTACTGTAGTGTTTGTTTGCAGTTCCAATGAGAATGGCCTCCACTCACTGCTTTAAAACAGGGAATAAAGCACTTTCAAAAGCAAAGAAAAAATTAAAACTGAGCCTACGCAAAGTAGAGAATACAGAAAATCTAAATGATAATTTTAGATTATTTAAGGGATGAGAGATAGAAAACTGTAAATATGTAAATTTGTGGCAAAGAAATCAACAACAGGAATCTACGTCACACACTATGCGGTACTATATCCTATAAAAGCCCTTTTGTGTTTAAAGCAAAATCCTGCCCAAAAGTTATACCTGTTGACTTGTTGCTCTGTGTCCCTGCACAGGTTGTGAGCTGTATGCCTTCTGTGGGGCTTTGTTTGGGATCTGCTCCATGATCACACTCATGGTCATTGCAGTAGATCGCTACTTTGTGATCACACAACCCCTGAACTCCATCAACATGCTGTCTAAGAAGAGGGCACTACTTGTCCTGACATTTGCCTGGGTATATTCTCTGGGCTGGAGTTTGCCACCTTTTTTTGGCTGGAGTAAGTACTTTCAGAGAACAATGGTGGAATAAGTTTTTCCTAATGATGCAATGGTTCAAATATAAAAATTATCTCTAGATTTCATTTTAATACCTGAGCAATACGGCACATTGTGGCTTTATTTTCTTGTCAGCACAAGTATATTATAAATAGTATTGTTAAAGGTAATAATTATATTCCTAATTTAAACCTCTGTCTTGTACCATTCTAAGGAAAAAGTAAGGTAATTATGATTGTGATGGTTGTAACACATCTCAAAAAAGTTTACCACTGTGTAACATTCCGTATGTTTTACCAACAGTCTGTATACATTTGGGAACTGAGGAGCCCAGTCGCTAGAGTTTCGGGAAAGAAATATTGTCCCATCCATGTCTGATACAGGATTCTAGTTGCTTAACAATCCTGGATCTTCTTTGTTGTATTTTTCACTATATGATGGTAAAAGGTATGGACTGCAGGCAGGCCAGTTTCACACTCAGACTACTACGAAGCCATACTGTTGTAATAGGTGCAGTATTTTTTTAAGCATTGTCATTGCTGAAACACACAGAAGTTTATAAAAACATATAAGTTTAACCTTAGTCTCTGCATGTTGTCCACAAATAAGGCTATACTGTCTTAATGGTTTAAGTTTTTTTGTGATTTTTGCAGTGATAGTGCAAGTTTGGCCGACTTGGTAATGCATTAGTCCTTGCAGCAAATCATGTCTTTAGTTCTCAGTGCCAAGAAAAAGCTTGCTGTGGGAGTCATGTGGAAGTCATATCTCTTTGTCTTTTTGAGCACTTTTGGCACCTTGTTTGCTCTGTCTGCACTATTAAGTCTGTCAGCATTGTGTACCGGAGTAACAGAAAGAGAAGGAAGGGTTGAGAGAACTAAACAAATGAAAAGAAAACTGGTTGAAAATCGACCACTGTTGTTACAGGTACAAAAATAAATTCAGCGATGTTTCAATTCAAGAACAGTAAGCCAGAAACCTGACAGCATTTGAAGAATTTGAAATGGCTTACACTTAACACTTGTGTTTTATCAAGGTTCAGCCAATCTTTTACTAAATGTTTAACGATTTATGCTTTTTTTGTATTTGTTGTGCATTTATGATTTTGACATAAAAATAACAAGATGGAATCTAAATGTTATACAGTCTTTGTCACTTTTCCTTCATCTACCAATGAAAGCAAAAAATGGACAATGGCAATGGTCTCTCTCTATTTCTCTCTCAAAATCACTTATCCTTTTTTTTCTCTTTCTTTGACCTTAGGTGCTTATGTTCCTGAAGGTCTGATGACTTCTTGTACATGGGATTACATGACTTTTACTCCCTCAGTTCGGGCATACACAATGCTGCTCTTCACTTTGTCTTCTTCATTCCTCTAATAATCATCACTTACTGCTACGTCTTCATCTTCCGTGCTGTTCGAAACAGCAGCCAGTAAGTTAAGAACAAAACAATAGCACAACATAAACAATGTATTATTTAAATAATTTTGAAGGCTTTAAAAACAATTATGTGCAGTATCATTGACCATACCTGCATCTCAGCTTTACTGAAATGTCATTTTCCTCCATTTAATTATCAAATTGCCTTCTCAGATCTTGAACAATTGTGCTCTGCTAACTATTTTTTGCTTTTTTTATTGCCTTACTATCACAAAACTTACATAATTAATACATTTTTCTTGTAAATGAATTACATTTGAAGATGAATTAGTTTGTGACAAATAGTTATATGACAAATAACAAAGAGCTAATGGACAGAAGTTTCCTTCCATGCAGATGAAGCTGTTGCATTTGTTGTGCTTGAATCCCTCCATATTTTGATGTTGTGTGACAGTTTTCTGCATCAGACTCAGATTTTACAATCACAATTTGTGTCCCTGCAACACTAATAAATGCTGAACTAATATTAAGTTGTCCATAGCTTACATCCATACAGAATATAAACAGAATATAGTACATTCTAACATGCTGTTTCTCTGTTTGCAAAAGAGATGTTAGGAAGATGAACAGGAACAATACCAGAGACACATTGAAGAGATTCAACAAGATGAAGAAAGAGTGGAAAATGGCCAAGGTTGCTCTGATTGTCATCATGTTGTTTGTTATCTCTTGGTCTCCCTATTCACTTGTGGCCCTTACAGCCTTTGCTGGGTAATTACACACATCACTTAAACTGACTGTTTGAGATAAGTTAGTTCAAAACTGAAGATGTCATTTCTTTCTGTTTAGCACATTGGACAGCCTTGACTCAAAATACAATAATAAACTATTCAATTATAACTATTGCAATTCCAGTTCATCCCTTTTTAAAGGCTGAATGCTATTCAAGATTTTATGTTGTAAATACAATCAATTCCACAAACACATTCTCTGCCCCTTTCTAAGTCTTTGTGTATTGTCTTATAGGTATGCAGATATGCTGACACCATATATGAACTCAGTGCCTGCTGTGATAGCCAAAGCTTCAGCAATCCACAATCCCATTATTTACGCCATCACTCACCCCAAATACAGGTATTAACAGAGCACCTTCATCCTCCCTCTGAGCACCCCAGGTGGAACTGGAACTGGTTTTAAATTAAAAACAGGTCATGTTAGCTGTGGGTTTACCTAATCCTTGCCTCCAGGAAGATAAAAAAAAAAAATATATATATATATATATATATATATATATATATATATATATATATATATATATATATATATATATATATGAATATAAAATATAAGTATATATATTTATTTATTTATTTTATCCTTATTTCTAAGTATAAAAAGCTTCTCTTTGGGGCATTGTCCAGCTTCACAGCTTCGACTAATTATACACCTGACTATAAAAAGGCTACAGTTCACATTCAGCAACAAAGTCTTATGTTAGGTAATGTTTATTTAAGGATTTGTTGTTCTAACATTTAAGATGCATACAAGCCTATAATTTTAAACATGGCTTAAGATATCAGCCATTAAAACTTGAATCTATTGTTACAACCTGTCTATAGAATTCATTTCACTTGGCTGAAGCTTTTATCCATAGTGACTTACAGTTGGGATAGGATACAAATGAGCAATTAAGGTTCTTGCTTAAGAGCATGACAGTGACAGCTTTGTTTGCTGGGATTTAAACACACACCACTTCTGATCAGCAGGCCAATGTCTTAACCACTAAGCCAACACAGACTTCTTCTTCTTCTTTTGGCTTCTCCCATTAGGGGTCGCCACAGCGGATCATCTGATATAATATTATTAATGCTTTCATGTTCATTTGCCATCATGTAAACAATTATGTTTGCAGCATTGTTCACTGATACAGAATTGATGGCAACATAACAACATAACTGCTTTTGTTGCTTTAAAATTATTATTTCTCAAACAAATAGGAGAGTCTAATACATTTACTTATGGACAATATATGCTGTTTATATATGTTACAGAGTGGCTATAGCGAAGTATATCCCATTTCTGCGTGTGCTGCTGTGTGTTCCTCAGAGGGAGCTCCAGTCTTTCCACAGCAGTTTTATGTCTACCAGATACTCCATTGTGACCAGCCGAGCTTCAGATGTGTCTCGGAATATGTCCCAAAGCAGAACAGCCAAATCCTCTGCCTCCGACATAGAATCTGTAAGTCTGGAGCTCTGTTACCGTGGGCTCACTGATGTACAGGACCTGAGAAAAAAAAGCTTTCACTCAATACCTATTCCAGGCTGGCTATAAATGACACTCACTGGAACTAGATAGTTTAGACAAAAAAGTGTTCCATCCAGGTTGGATGGGTTTGTCCTTATTATAGCCTCAGATTCTCATTCTTGGTTGGCGGTTGTAGAACCCAATGTCGTCTTCCACTGTTGTAGCCCATTTACCTCAAGGTATTTGTGCGTTGTGCATGCCGAGATGTTTTTCTTCTCACCATGGCTGTAAAGAGTACTCATTTGAGCTGCTAGAGACATCCTTTCAGTTTAAACCAGTCTAGTCATGTTCCTCTGTTCTTTTATCGAACATAGTATTTCAGCTTGCAGACCCTCTGCTTACATTATGTTCTGCCACTGCCTTTAGGCAATATCTTAGGAATATACTTGTTCTAAATATGACGGTTTAGTAATATACAAATGGTTTGTGATAGCTTTTTTTGCAACTCTACATTCTTATGTACTAAAATTATTATATAGAATATATTTAATCACATAAATTTTTCAAGATTACCGGTATTATTATTATTATAAGAATGTATATACAGTATAAAGTACTCCCTTAATTGTAAGTATCTGAAAAGTTATTTCCTAATCCATATCTATTTTTGAATACCTTAATAAAGTCATTATATTCCCATTCATTATCATCATCATCATCATCATCATCATCTTCTTCTTCTTCTTCTTCTTTAATAATAATAATAATAATAATAATAATAATCATAATCATAATCATAATAGTAATAATAATAATAAACATTTGCTTTGATGTCCCTTCTCCCTATCTCAAGTCTCAAGAGATATCTAGTGTGTGGGTGGCAACTGGGCCTATTAAGTTCTGTAATTGCTTTTGAAGTTGTTTAATGATCTTAAAAGATTGCACTGGGATGTGTGAAAGAAAAATTAAAGCCCCATATGTGTGGTTTGCAAACATTTATCTTGTATCTTGAATGTCTGCTCTCTATTTGATGTACATACAATGTGTCTAACAGCTTCATCAGTATTGGAAAACAATATTTTAGGATTCAACAGATGAGAATACAACTAATATTTTTATTTGCTTTATTTATATTTATTACTTGTAATTAAAATACTACAAAAAAAATATGGTTTAATTTGGATCTGTGCAATGCCTTCATTTGACCTACAGATGGCTTCTTTAACACATTTGTAAGTTTAATGCCTACATGATCTGAACAAAGCAGCCGCTTATACCCCCGAGGTAACATTCTGTTTTTTGTATAGTGTAGTACACTCATTCTATTGCACTGGAATATTTAGTCAGGAACTCAAAATTGGTTCACAAACCTGTGATGTACTGATGCCCCATGTAATGTAAATCCATTACTTAACCAGTAAAGATAAAGCACTTTCTGAATTTAAATGATGCATGAATGTTTCATATAATGTTTTCAGACCTGAAGTTTTTTGTTGTTGCTTTTAGGAGGAAAATGACCGCATGGACATTCCTGCGATCCAAATCCCCAGAATTGTCCCATAACCAAGTCTGGACTCTTACTGACCTCTGTGAATTGACATTGTGTTATTGTGTTTTTTGCTGTGTTGATAAATTAGTGATTAGTTTGTGATTGTTTTTGAAAAAAGAAAGTAATGTCAGGCTACTGGTACAGAAAAGAAGTAACAAATAATCCCCAGCCAAAGATTATTTATTTTTTATTTTGTTTTTATTCCAGTGGAATTCTATTAATTATTATTTCTGCTACTTGTGTATATTTATGGGTAAGTTAACACGTATGTAAATGTAAAAAACAAGGAGTTTAAGTGGATTTATCAGTGTTCTGTAAATGTGGTTGTTCTTATTTATTTATTTCTATTTTTTAAATAAAGCTATAACATTCTTTGACCTTTCCTCGATTTTGATTTGATTGTGTGTGTGTGTGTGTGTGTGTGTGTGTGTGTGGGGTGAATGTTTTAAATGCACATGCAGTCCCCTCAGAAAGAATCTTATACACATTGAAAATAATAGGACTTTGCCCTGTTTCTGTCTCACTTCTTAATTTGCTTAAGAAATTGTTTTACTAATTGTCTTGTTTTCTTGATTGCTTTTGGTTTTAGATCTATTAATATTCTATCTCATGAGTAAAGACCACTAATGTCTCATTGAAGGTCAGTTGAAGTTGACTATTTGTTGTGTATCACAGCAATCCCTGTCACACACTTTACTGAGCAATGGATATCAGCATTTTAAATTTTTGTATGAAATCTGAATACTGTATCTGATTTTAAAAAAACTGCATTGCAGATATATGTTCACAGGTAGGTGTGTAAAAAAGGAATTAATGGTTTAGTTATTGAAGTAAACCGTCCTATTACGTAGCTAGAAGTAAACTTTACGATTACGTAGCATCTCTGTATGGTCTTTCTGTCTCAGTGTGTACAGCAGTCAAAGACCTTGATGTGATTTGACTCTAGTATGTCATTTGAGGCTTATGTGCATAACAGTACCAGGATAGCCTTCTTTTACCGTAGAAGTACTGCTAAAATTGCAAATATGATGTCTGTAAGGAATGTTTTATCCTCTGCCGCTTGGGCAGGATTGCCTTCTGTCCCCTGGACAGGATACCCCTGAATTCTCTACAGGATGAAGAAAAACTAGTTCATGCTTTTGTTACATCTAGAATAGACTACTGTAATTCCTTACTGTCTGGGTGTTTGAGTATAAATAAGCTTTAGTTAGTTCAGAATACAGCAGAAAGAGTCCTACAAGATCTAGAAAATATGACCACATCATCCCTGTTTTAATCAGTCTACACCTGCTCCCAATTAAATCTCACATTGAATATAAAATACTACTACAGATGTATAAAGCACTTAATGGTCTCATGTCACAGTATCTAAAAGAACTTCTCTACCATTATGATCCTCAACACCTACTTAGATCAAAAGCTGCAGGCTATTTGTCCTCAAATAATAGACTACAGCAGGGGGCAGATCTTTCTCTTATAAAGCCCCACAGTTATGGAACAGCCTTCCAATTAATGTTCGGGACTCAGACACATATGCAGTGTTCAAATTGAGGTTAAAAACATATTTATTTAGTCAAGCCTTTGATCAGTAGATTTTTCTTAGGTAAAGGAGCAGATCTGGAGTGATCATGGATATAGAGTGTTTGGTGAACTGGGATATTTGTATGCTGTCGTCCCCTCACATTCACACGTTCACTCAGGTTTGTTGACAGTGGTGACGTGGGTCGTCTCTTATCCCAGAGATCCCTCATGTCTGTGTTACCTTCTGGCTCTCCCTTTTAGTTATGCTGCCATAGCGAGTCTTGAGTCTTGCCTTTTCACAACAATAAGAATACTTTATAATCAATATCTTTCTCTCCCTGTCACCCCTCTTCTCTTTCTTTCTCTCTCTCTCTCTCTCTCTCTCCTCTCCTCTCTCTCTCTCTCCTCTCCTCTCCTCGTATCTGCCCGCTTCGTCCTAGCCTGCCATTGGATGGTGTGTTTCTTTGATTGGAGGCCACTATGTGCAGCTGGTGATGGTTTCTTATCAACGGCCTTGTGATCCATGAAATTACTGAGTAACAGGGGAGCTTTGAGTATGGATTTGGACTGTAGTTAATGTCAACAGTCTGCTACACAGACTCCAGACGACAGTTTGCATCTGGTCAACATTACTGCACACCTCAACATTGTTTAGCTGTAATAAATGGACATTCAGTGACACCAATATGAGGACGGGTTCCCACTTGAGTCTGGTTCCTCTCAAGGTTTCTTCCTTATGCAATCTCGGGGAGATTTTCCTTGTCACAGTCGCTACCCGCTTGCTTATTAGGGACAAACATACGCTTAAAGAACAATCTTATTCATTCTTTATCACCACATTATCTGTGTAAAGCTGCTTTGAGACAATGCTCATTGTTAAAAGTGCTATACAAATAAAAAATATTTTGAATTGTAAGTTATTGTATTTCACCTTTTCTCTCTTTAAGGTCAGCAAGAGCGTGCAAGACAAGTAAAAAATAATAATATAAACAATACAACATAGGCATTTTGCTGAAAATTGTTTTTAATTAAGCTGGAGAGAAAGTAAATTTGAGAGGTAGAATCCATTTCACAAATACAGTTAGTTTCCATTATCTTAAAATTAGTCCTATAACTATATTACATTCCTAATAGATAAATGAATAACGATTGTTGAGTAGATCTCACCTCATCTGGACAGGGTGTGCACTGCACATTCCAGCAATAACTTTCAGGTTTGTATTGCCAGTATTGTCAATATTTAGTTAGCTTGCAGAGTATAGTATTATGTTATTTAAAAACAAAAAAGCAACATATGCACAATTCTATGTTGATGTACTGTATGTCTCTTGCAAGTGAAGCAGATCTCTATAATATTTTAAAATCTCTTACAAATGAAGTATAGGTATATTTATGATGGCGATCATCAGGCCTGTCACATTTGTATAAAACAAGAATGTAGAAATAAAATGAAATAAAATTGCACTACAGAGACTGCTTACAACAAATGGAATTTTGATCAGGAAAGTTTTAAAATAAATCTTAGTACCATTACATAAAAATGTGTGCCACATTTCACAACTTTTTTCCATACGATTATATAAGCTGCCATGGCACCATTACTAGAAAAAAGAAACAGAAAAACCACATTCACTGTTTGGTCCATGATAATAATAATAATAATAATAATAATAATAATAATAATAATAATTATTATTATTATTATTATTATTATTATTATTTAGTTTTTATTGCATAATAATTGTTTTAATATTTGTACCGATTGGCCAGGCAGAGAGCCCGAGCTGGGAAGGATGTGCTGCAAGTTAGAGCAGTAAAGGATGGAGATGGAAATGTGTTGACTAATGAGAAGAGTGTGTTGAGAAGGTGAAGGGAGTATTTTGAGCAGCTGATGAACGAGGAAAATGAGAGAGAGAGAAGGTTGGATGATGTGGAGTTAGTAAAGCAAGAAGTGGATAGCATTAGTAAGGAGGAAGTGAGAGCAGCGATTAAGAGGATGAAGAGTGGAAAGTCGGTTGGACCAGATGATACCGGTAGAAGCATGGAGATGTTTAGGAGAGATGACAGTGGAGTTTTTAACCAGATTGTTTAACAAGATTCTGGAAGGTGAGAGGATGCCTGAGGAATGGAGGAGGAGTGTGCTGGTACCGATCTTTAAGCATAAGGGAGATGTACAGACCTGCAGTAACTACAGGGGAATTAAGTTGATCAGTTACACCATAAATGTATGGGAAAAAGTAGTGGAAGCCAGGCTGAGAAAAGAGGTGACCATCTGTGAGCAACAGTCTGTTTTAATGCCGAGGAAGAGCACCACAGATGCCTTATTTGCTTTGAGAATGTCTGTAGAGAAGTATAGAGAAGGACACAAGGAGTTGCATTGTGTATTTGTGGATTTAGAGAAAGCGTACGACAGGGTGCCGAGAGAGGAGTTGTGGTATTGTATGAGGAAGTCAGGTGTGTCAGAGAAGTATGTGAGGGTGGTGCAGGACATGTATGAGGACAGTGTGACAGCAGTGAAGTGTGCAGTAGGAACGACAGACTGGTTTAAGGTGAAGGTTGGACTACATCAAGGATCGGCCCTGAGCCCTTTCCTGTTTGCAGTGGTGATGGACAGGTTGACGGACGAGGTCAAACAGGAGTCCCCATGGGCTATGATGTTTGCGGATGATATTGTGATTTGGGTGAGAATAGTGAGCAGGTTGAGAAGAGCCTGGAGAGGTGGAGGTACACGTTGGAGAGAAGGGGAATGAAAGTCAGTAGGAGTAAGACAGAGTACATGTGTGTAAATGAGAGGGACGGCAGTGGAGTGGTGCGGTTGCAGGGAGAAGAGGTGGAGAAGGTGGAGGAATTCAGGTACCTGGGGTCAACAGTGCAGAGTAATGGAGAGTGTGTTAGGGAAGTAAAGAAAAGAGTGCAGGCAGGGTGGAGTGGGTGGAGAAGAGTGACAGAAGTGATTTGTGATAGAAGAGTGTCTGCAAGAATGAAAGGGAAAGTTTATAGGACTGTGGTGAGACCTGCGATGTTGTATGGCTTAGAGACAGTGGCATTGAGTAAAAGGCAGGAGGTGAAGCTGGAGGTAGCAGAGCTGAAGATGTTGAGGTTTTCGTTGGGAGTGATGAGGATGGACAGGATTAGAAACGAGTTTATTAGAGGACAGCGCATGTTGGACGTTTTGGAGACAAGGTGATAGAGGCAAGATTGAGTTGGTTTGGACATGTGCAGAGGAGGGACATGAGTTATGTTGGTAGGAGAATGCTAAGGATGGAGCCTCCAGAAAGGAGGAAAAAAGGAAGGCCAAGGAGGAGTTATATGGATGTGGTAAAGGAGGACATGCAGGTAGTTGGTGTGAAAGAGGCAGATGTAGAGGACAGGGTAGTATGGAGACAGATGATCCGCTGTGGCGACCCCTAATGGCAGCAGCCGAAAGAAGAAGAAGAATTGTTTAATACATAAACCAGCACAATTAATAAATAGAAATTAAAAAGTGTGCTTATGTTACAAAGTCTATGTATTGTGAGTTTTCTGTGCTGTGTTGGTTTGATGGTCACCACATTGCTGTGTATTTGACCGGTTAATCTATTGCTGAATAAATGACTCCCAGCAGGGGGCACAGTGGACTGCAGGGGCAATATTTCTTCCTCGCAAGAGTCCTTGAAACACCTTAGTCAATGGTGTGGCTTTAATAAGATACTGGAGTTGTTGAAGATGCCTAGGTTAGAGGTTAAAAGTGAGATACTGAGGGAAAATAGAATTCTGAATTTTGTTGGGGGAAGATACATTTTAAAGGTGAGCTATTGTGAAACTGTACTGCATAAAGAGTAATGAAAACTGCTGATAAAATGTCATTGGCTATTAGTTTGTCAGGTCTTTAGGATGATTTTGACTTATTGGAAGAAATTGGAAAAAGGTTTCCTAGATTTTGCATAAATTTTGAATCAAAGTATAGATTTTGTTTGCGATTCAAACTATTAATATACTTTTATTAATATTTCTTTAAAGTAAAAACCTTTAATATTTCATTGAAGGTCTGTTAAGGGTTGAAGGTTGACAATCTGGTGAGCAATTTCTGCCACACAATTTACAGAGCAAGGTTATATGTCAACATATAAACTTAATGTTTGACCGTCAATTGCATGCATGACAGACACTGGCTCTACTGAGGACAGTTATATGTGTTCACAGGTAGGAGTGTAAGTAAGAAATAAAGGGTTATTATATTTCACCTTGTATCTCCCATGCACTCCATAAAGTGTGCCAAGCATACCAATTTAAACTGTAAAATAAATAACAGTAGTAAAAGTAATAATAATAATAATCATTTCAAATTGGGCTGGACAGACATAAATTTGTTCCACAGGTTTTATTACTGTTTATGACATTTATTAATTATTGCAATCATTTATTAATTACAAATCACATCAACATATCATGGCTTATGTAAAATTCTTATATTTTTGTTTAAGCATTGCTATAGTTACTGTTAGTCCTAAAATGACTATTATAAACCAATGTAATTCTTAATTAGAAGAATTAATACTGATTGTTGAGTAGATCTGCCCTCCTCTGGACAGTATGCGAACTGCACATTCCTTTCACGGTTGCATTCCCATCCTTTATATCAGGGGAGTCAAACTCAACTGCACAGGGGGGGGGAAACTCAAAGCACACTTTAGGTCGCGGGCCGAACAGGAAAAACATTTATTGAACACACTAAAACAAATTATTTTTTTTTAAACATAAATAAAAAATAGACAAATATTATTCCAGAATAAATCAACTAAAACTTTAAATAACTTAAAAATATTTTGCTCTCTATAAAAATATCTCCTGTCAAAATTATACAAGTTAGAAATATGAACATGCTGCGAGAAACCCTGAACAAATGAATAAAAATTGTGCTTTTAAGTAAAATAACAACAAATCAAAACAATCAGATTTCTTTGCTCTTATGCCATTTATAAAAAAATAAACAAACTTTAAATAACTTAAAATATTTTGCTCTCCATAAAAATATTTCCAGTGAAACACCAGACGTCTCACACCTTCATTATGCAGCTCTTCAGAAACTCTCCTCTGTAAATAACCGGCTGATGTGCCTCTGATTTCTCCTCTGTTTTCACACCAGCTTCACTTTGTGGTTTTGCTCTGGTGAAAAACGGCTGCTGAAATGTCAGATTCTTCTTTAACTCTTCTACTTTCTGTATCTTCTGCTCTGCATTCAGGTTTTTCAGCTGATCCTAGTGTTTTGTCTCGTAGTCCTGTCTTAGATTCAATTCCTTAATTACAGCCACATTCGCTCCACTAATAAGACACACGTGTTTACAGGTGTTGTGCCTAATTCAAACCCCCGGTCTGAAATCAACCCCCCTTCGCGTGCACGCGGACAGTACCGTCGTATTTCCTGTAGATGGCACTAAAAACACGGAAGGTTGTGTATCTAAAATTACTCGGATACACAAGTAAAAAAAAAAAAAAAAATTAATAGTTAATTTCATTTTATTAACATGGACATAACCTGAACCCCCACCTTGCTGTGATACACCTACACAAGTAATAATGTATGTGTAAAATACTACATTTAATCTAACAACATGGACAGCTGTATTATTTAGGGGGGTATTATTTAGGCAAGCCCCCCCCTCTATTTCTTTTACTCAGAGTTACCAAACTTGCTGTGATACAAATACACAAGTAATAATATTTGATGCAAAGTTTTGTTCGATTTATACAGACAGCTCTATTTTTCAAAATGTCCGAAAATCTCGAGCTCATGCATGTAAAACTTACAAAACCATGCAAAATAAAAATCCACTAATAGAACAGGTGTATAAAAAGTGTTACTCCTTTATTTCTACTTTTGACAGGCATGACACAAAAACTGCACTTGATGTCGCCTGGATACATGATTGGTGGTACCACTGATTGCAGCAGTCACAGGCAATCTGAAATGTAGAGAAGACATAATTTTCTTCAAGGCACTAGACACTGTAACCAATTATTAAATTGTGATAGATAGTGAATAATCTTGCCCATAGAAAACAGTAAATACCGTTATTATCACCACTTTTTTCCCCACAGACATGGCACAGCTGGCTCAGGACATCTAAAATAACCAATTCAAGTGAGAAGATTATATGATTTGCACTGAATGTACAGTCAGTGAATGTACATTCAAAATGTACATTGCAAAAGAAAATATATCCAATTTCAACCAAACATACAGGTACATTTCTGCTAAACAAGCAGGTAGTCAAATGAGTTGGTGATGATGATGGCAGATAGGTGTGGTGATTAAGAAGGATGTGCAGTTAATGACTAGAGAGGAAATGTTGAGAAGAGGCAGGCATTCTTACTGCTGAATGGTGATCATGAACAGTTGTGCTCCTTTTTTTTTAAAGGCTGCTATGATTTTATCAGGATTCATTTAAGAATGTAAAAAAAACCCAGCATTTATCTAAAATGGAAATCTTTTCTAAAATTATAAGCCTTTACAATCACTTTTTATTTATTTAACAAGTCCTTGCTTAAAAAAAGGAGGCTGTATTTTCAAAACAAAAAAAGAAAAATTCAACACTGACCCAAACTTGTAGTGTATTTTCTTTAAATAAATAAATAAATACAAATTTATATATATACATATATAATCAGCACAACTGTTTCCACCATTGATAATAAATCAGAATATTAAAATGAATTCTAAAGGTTTGTGTGAAATAGAGGGGGTAGAATTTAGGCAGGGGGTTTACATTCAGCTTGCCTAAATAACACCCCCCTAAATAATACAGCTGTCTATGTTGTTAGATTAAATGTAGTATTTTACACGTACATTATTACTTGTGTAGGTGTATCACAGCAAGGTGGGGTGGGGGTGGTGGGGGTCAGGTTATGTCCATGTTAATAAAATGAAATTAACTATTTAAATATTTTTTTTTACTTGTGTATCCGAGTAATTTTAGTTACTCGGATACACAACCTTCCGTGTTTTTAGTGCCATCTACAGGAAATACGACGGTACTGTCCGCGTGCACGCGGGAGATTTCAGACCGGGGGGTTGAATTAGGCACAACACCGTCAGTGTCAGTAAACATATACTCAGAATCAACTTTTCTCTTCACCACTGTGAGGCGCTGTTTCACAAAAACTTTACAATAGGGTTAAAAACATCAACAGAAGCTCGACTTGATTGACGCTGGAATGTTCCCAGGTAGTCTAGCGTTCGATAAGGCAGCTGAAGCGATGCATTATGGGATCTGTAGTTTGTGTCAGCGCTTCACTGATCAGGCCATTAATAACCAGTGTTGTGCTAGTTACTAAGAAATAGTAACTAGTTACAGTTACTAGTTACTTCATTCAAAAAGTAACTCAATAACTTTGTTGATTACTTACACCAAAAAGTAATGCGTTACTGTTTAACTTTTTAGTTACTTTTTTAAAGAACGTTCCCATTAATGCCCTTTTATGCGTTATGGTCTATACAAACACAAAACTGACTTAAACACAAAGAATTTTTAAACACTATTTTATTGAAGTCAGACCAGCACAAACTGAATATATCACAAAGATTTCTGAAATAAACAAAACAAGCTGAATAATATATTCACAATCAAAAAATAAAGTGGCTTCTGCATCATAAAAGCTGTTGTGTTGAGCTCTTAAAAATGTTCCTTTCACAGCTTAAGTATGAAAACTATAAACAATGTAAAACAGAACACCGGGTTAGCTTCTAGCTTCGTCAAGGCATGGAGTTTCTGAAGGAGCTTCGACAGATTGGAGTTGCTGTTTATCGCAGTAGATACGACCTTCGAACCAGAAAGTAATGTGTTACAGTATTAGTTACTGTAAAAAGTAACTGCGTTACAGTAACGCGTTACTGCCCAACACTGTTAATAACAATAATAATAGATCTATATAAAATCATCTCGCGGGGCAGATATAATTGTACATCGGGCCGGATGTGAGTTTGAGTTTGACACATATGCTTTATATGTTGCTTACTGGGCAATAAAATGAAAACTTTAGCTTTCCATAAAACTTCAGTAATGGTGACTTTCAATTATAATCAAAAAGAAGCCAAAAAAAAAAAACTCATGGCACCTAATGTTCATTCGTTATAGTTTTGTCATTGTTTAGGTGTGCTGTTCAGTAATGGGTGATTAAATGCAGAAATGTTCATGCAAATTTTATTCCTAAACAATTTTAGGAGACTGTATATATTAACTATTATTCATATGCTCAGTATCTTTATGGATCTTTAGCCTGTTCTTGTGGAACCGCTGCAAAACTTGGTCTATCCTGAGGTAGGATGTCGGGATAAACCAGGCAGATGTGAAAAAAGCAAGGGTCACTGGTCACCAGTACCTAAGGAGCATGTTAAACGACATTGAGGGAGAGAGAGAGAGAGAGAGAGAGAGAGGAGAGTAAAGGGGCAAAAGGGAGAAGAGAGAAACAGGGATTTTTAGGTATCCTTATTGTTACATAAAATTTGGAGACACTATTCAGCATGTGTTCAGCATGAAAGTAGGGACTTTAGGAGACTCGCTATAGCATCATAACTTGTAGTTAACACAGACATCTGGGATCAAACATGGCCCACCACCCCACCATTAACAAACGTAAGTGAATGTGTGAGAGTGGGAGGGAGGACAGCATTCAAACCTCCCAAATCACCAAAACACTCTATATCCATGATCCCTCCAGATCTGCTCCTTCACATTAGAAAAACCTGCTGACAAAAGGCTTGACTTAAAAATATGTTTTCAGCATTGAGACACACTGAGTCCTGAACACTAATTGGAAGGTTGTTTCATAACTGTGGGGGTTTCTAAGAAAAAGCTCTGCCCCCTGCTGTAGTCTGCATTATTTGAGGTACCAACAAATAGCCTGCAACTTTTTTTTCCAAGTAGGCATGGTGGATCATAATGGAACAAACGTTCGCTCAGGCACAGAGCTAATTTATGCAATTACTAGAACATCCAGACAATATGGCATTACAATAGTCCAATGTAGATGGACCGAAAAAATGAACTAGTTTCTTTACACAATCCTAAGAACTCACCATTGACAGTACATCAACAAACTGATAATGATCAGTCAGATAGGAACTGAGCCAGGATAGAGCCATTCCCTTTTCATTTTCAAGTCAATATTTTCTATTCTAGCAAGGAGAATATTATGATCAGTGGTGTCAAAAGCTGCACTAACATCAAGAAACACAAACAAGGAGACACAGATCAAATCAGAGGCCAGTAGCAGGTCATTCACCTCTTTAACCAGAGCTCTGTGCTGTGATGCCTGTGCCTAAATCCTGATTAATACACTTCATGAATGTTATTCCTAATAGCATAAATGCTGTGCTGTAACTTTTTCTTGGATCTTAGAAATAAAGGGGAGATTTGATATTAGTTGATAGATAGACAGCTGACAGGGGTCAAGGTCAGGTTGTTTAATTATGCGATTGATAACTGCCAGTTTGAAGGATTTAGGTACATAACCAATGTTGAAGGAAAATTTAGTTATTTTTGCTCCTGGAATTTGAAGAAACATGTAGGGGACGGATCTAACAAGTTGATGTGGAAATAAATGTAATTTATTTACTCTCTTGAACAGGTGGGGACATTTGTAATTGCTGATCTGTAAGTAATTGCTGATGACTTACAAAATTGTCTGGATTTAAATTCTGGACCAATATTTTGATTTTATCCTTGAAGAGGCACCGTCACTGCCTATTGATGGTGTGCATGATAGTACAGAGCTTCTATTCTTAGTTAATTTTGCCACTGTACTGAATAAAAATGTAGGATTATGCTTATTATCTTCTGTGAGGTTAGGAGGATCAGCACTGAGAGCTGCTGGATCAAGAGTATGTGTACTGTACTGTATTGGTTTGATGAAGTCACCACATTGGTGTGCATTTGAGCTGCCAGTCCATTGAGTTTGTTATGGAGCCTTAATTAACACCGAGAGTAAGCAGTAAATTACCCTCAGAAGGGGGGCACACAGCACTGCGTGGGCAATATTTCTTCCTCTCAAGTGCCCTTTAAACACCGCGGTCAATGGTGTGGCTTTAATAAGACACTGGAGCTGATGAAGATGCCCCTCCATGCCCCTCCATGCCTCTCCCGCGGCTTCCGTAGCTCATAGTCCTGCAATCGGATCAGGCAGCGCGCACAACGCGGGGGACGCAGGGGGGGACACGACTTCACTTCTCAAAGGCAAGTAGTCAGTAATATGGGATTAGTTACTTTGCAGTACAGCTGTAGTCTTTTAAAAAAACTTTTGGACGCCACTGGACATGCGGCTGTTTCGTATTCGACTTGTTGACTATCTAGGCTGCCTACAGCAGGTGCTGGAATGGACGCGTCCGGCGCGTGCACCTGTTTGCGGTTAGCATGTGCTAACTCGTGCTTGTGAGTTAGTGTCTCAGTTTATCTCGTCATCATGAAACTCGAAGGAGATCGTTTAAAGTAGCTGGTTGCACACACAGACACTTATTCCATACCAAAAAAAAGGGGGTTGTTTATGGAAAAAAGAAAGTGTTAATTTACCGTATAAAATGTTTATTTGTGTCTAACTGGATTAATATATAAACTAAGGTTAGGTGTTTATCCACTGCAGGTTGTATGGAGATTCTGGTTTTTAGTTACACGTGTGTTACAGGTTGAGAAGTGAATAGGTAATGTTAATATAACATATTTGTAACTACAATAAAAAAACACTGTATTGTATACATAATAAAGAGTTATAGGTTACAAACAATAGCAATAATAGCTATATGGGAAAAAACATATTGGGACATCTCACTTCTCCAACCATATGTGCTTCTTCCCCAAAGAAAGTTGAAGACACACAATTAAATTGGATGTCTTTGGATGTGGAAGCATGAAAATTTCCTTTAGCTTGAACTAAGAAACCCAAACCAGTTCTAGCATGACAATGCCCCTGTGCACAAAGCGAGATCTATGAAAATATGGTTTACATGGTTTGGAGTGAAAGATCTTGAGTGGCCTGCTATAGATCTTTGACTTTAACCCTACTGAACATCTTTGAGTTGAATGAACGCTGTACCCAGGCCTCCTCAAGTTACATTAGTATCTGACTTTACTAACACTTTTCAGGCTGAAGCACCACAAATCTTTACATGTATACTCCAAAATCTAGTGAAACATCTTCTAAGAATTGTGGAGTTTATTATACCAGCAAATGGGAACAAATATGGAAAAAACCACATATGAATCTTATATACTTTTGTCTGTATAGTTTATGTCTAGATAAAATGCAGATTTTATTTATTTTTATTTATTTTTTACTTTTGACTTTAGGACATTTAGTCTTTTTTTGTCTTTTTGCCATCTTTACTTATTTATTTATATTATATTTTATGAATGTTAGTTTTCTTTAAACTTTAAACTTTTGAAGTTTTTAAATGTTCTTTTCCGTTTCTTTTTATAAAGTAAACCATATGAATGATCTAATCCCACTTTAGTTAGTCATTTTCAATATACAATTAATAAACATAAGAGGAATACAATCTCTGATAGTTTACTAATAAATATGATATACAAAAAAACAACAACAGCATAATTCACAATGTGCAGTGTAGACTGATGTGGACTAATTTCATATGACAGCACCTGCCAAAATGTTATATTATGGTGTTTTTATTCAAAAGTGTTTTTATTTTGATGTCATTATATATCATGTTATAACCCTAACCCAATTATCACTTTTGTTATAGCAGCAGATATTTGTTTTGTTGTTGTTTGACAGTTAAGCAGTCAGGGCTATTGTGTACTAAAAATTTAAAATGTGAATCCAGACACTATATCTTTTCAAAACTGCTGCTTATGGTATGTCAAGTCATCGCTAAAATACATGTGAAGACAAGCTCTCAGTTTGTCCTCTTCTGCATATATAAACTCACAGGTGTCTGCATTAACTAATGTTGAGAGAGAGAGAAAATGTTGGTGAGGAAAATATAAGTGATTTAAAAGTAACTAATTTAGAACTAAACAATTTCACTTGGAAATTGTTGTGATGAAACTGGAATTAAAAATGTAATACTCCAGTACATAGTATCACACAGTACACTATTGCCGTTATTTTAAGACCTACTTGATAAAATTATACTTCAAGCTCTCTGTAAAGCATTGTACTTAATTTAGCCACAAGGGTGTTAGTAAAGTCAGGTACTGATGTAGGTTGAGGAGATCTGGGGTGCAGTCAGATCTCAAATCAGATCCAAAGTCATCCCAAAGGTTTTAAATATGGTTGAGATCTCTATAGCAGGCCACTCAAGATCTTCCACTCCTAACATTGTCAATCATGTATTCATGTAGCTGGCTTTGTGCACAGAGGCATTGTCATGCTTGAACAGGTTCGGGTCTACCGAATCCGAAAACATCCTATACAATTTGGTGCATGCAACTTTGTGGTAACAGTCTAAGGAAGAACCCATATGGCTGAAAAAATCTGATGTCTACATTTGCTTATACAGTACACTTTAAAATGGCTTTTGAAATGCAATATCATTTGCATAGCACACTTTTTTTCTTATTATATTTGACATTTGTTATATCCTTTAGGATCCTTTGCCAGATTATTTGTGGAGTGGTAGTTCAGTGGTTAAGGCGCTGGGTTACTGAACGGAAGGTCGGGGGTTCAGACCTGGTATCACTAAGCTGCCACTCTTGGGCCCTTGAGCAAGGCCCCTAACCCTCTGTGCTCCAGCGGCACTGTATCACGGCTGACCCCAACTTCCGAACAAACTGGGATACACGAAGAAAATAATTTTCTTGTGCTGTAATGTATATGTGACAAATAAAGGCTAGTCTAGGTTATACACTCTTGGTTAGTATATAAGGAGGAAAAACGTTCAGGAAATTCTTCATTGTCATCAAATATTGTCACTATAACACCCTGTGCACTTGACTTGCTTATTACTTGCTAATTAGATTAATTCTATATTCTAAAAGTATTGTGGCTGTCATTGTTGACTGTATCTGCATGGCAAATTAAACAGAAAATCATTATATATATAAAAAAAAAAACATATGTATGCTATGCATTCATTGTTCTCCTATCTGACTCTCCACAATTACACCCTTGGCATTATTATAGGAACTTGATTACAGAACCGCCGTGCATTACTTCAAATTCTTCCATTGACAAAGAGCCCTAAATTTAGCTACTCAATAGAGGTCTCCCAAATTAGGTAGGACAGGCAGGCCTGAAGTGATTATCTCGCTCCTCCATATCCATGACCTATGCCTGTGACGGCACACCAGCTCCATCTTATCTGCGTGCTAGGAGTGAGGAACTGACATTATTCAGAGGCTTCTTATGAGGAATTTCTTTAGATGTGTTGTATCACCTGAATGAGGCAGGAAATATAATTGCTTACATACTGACTTTAAGGTAGTATTTAGAGCCCACATATACCAGCATTCATTCACTAAAAGAAAATGTGTAAACTGAGATAGATGTTATTAGAAAGCAGCAGGACAAAAGACTGGGATTAGATAAGGAACAAATCTAATTCAGAAAGAAATGTTCATAGAAATGTCGATTCATAGGTCCAGCGCTCAGTGACCTAGTGCCTATGAAGAAATGTTTAGACATAGATTTCCCAAATGTGTTTCCATATGCAGGCAAACTTCAAAACACCTCCAGAAAGCATTCCAGCAGTTTACTAGCTGAGTCTGCTGATGATCATGTCTTTCATACGAGTATGAATTTCAACACGGTGTAGAATCAATACGAATTGATTTATTCAGTACCCACAATGTGATCAGCATGTGTGTGTGTGTACAAATCAATACAAATTGAAAAAAAAAAAATGAAGGATTTCCCCATCTCCAAGCGCTTCAAAACCGACCTTTTACTGAATAACTCAAATTAGCGCTTTCCAATTTTGTCTGATTTATCTTAAGTTTGTAATCTAGCGTACCAGTGTCGATTTATTCATTGCTAGAGACTCATAGCACTTTTGTACTTCGCTTTGGACAAGGGCATCTGCTAAATGCCACAAATGTAAATGTAATAAAGCAGGAATTAAAAGATTTAATACCACTTCTTCTTTTTGTTACCACCAAGTTTAAATAATAACGAAACAGTTTATCAAGATCATGCGTTACAACACTTTCAGTAATGAAAATTATTAGTTGCTTTTAAGATATTCGCTGCACATTCACACATCTGATTCTGACAGCTAGAAATGATGAAAAATGTTCTCCATAAAACCCTACAACAAAGAGTTTCTTTTGTAGAAAGCTTTTAAGGCAGAATATGTTTAGGAATGTATGAATTGTAAACTCCCTGAAATACTCTTTACGCTCTCTTGAAATGTTTTCCTAAATAAGGCTGGCATTTTACTGGAATTGCCCAGTTATTTTGATAATGATATCAATATTATGATTAACTATCACAATACAATAAAAAAAAATATATCCTCATTATGGTATTTTTATAACAATGTCTTTACTCATAACAACAGGATTTTTTTAAGCAATATTCTTTAATCCCTTGTTTATTGTATTAATTAATACATTTATTTATTCCCTCATTTATTTACTTACTTTCTTTTATTCTTACTTATTAATTAATGAATTAGGTTTTAATTGTCCACAACTTGGACATTTGTCTTCAGCATACAGATACAGTTAAAAAAATTACATTATATTGTAACAAACATATATACAGTACATTCCCATATGCACATGTATGCTTATTAATTACCAAGCATTTAAAAATGTTTTTAAAAATGTCAATATTTTTTTCTATATTTTTTATAATTTAGATTAAAAGATTTTCATCATTTTGTTAGCCAATCAGGGATAAATATAATGCTAATACTATTCATTATTAAAATACCTTCACTTATCAAATACATGTTTTTGCTGCTACTACTGACCTTAGGAAATAATGCAGGTTTTAAGATATTTTGCTGTAGCATTAAAAAAAAGATTTTCTTTTGGTAAGGAATAAAAAAGATAAAAAAAAAACTAAATATATTTGTATTAGAAAATCAATCTTGACATGCTTTCCATTGAAATACTGTCTCCCATCTTATTAAAGTCCTGAGACACAGAACACATGGAATGTTGCCATTCCCTATGGTCCATCACCTTTAGTCCATCTAGCATTGTTAGCATCCATGTATAGAACTGGTCATTTAGCTTCATGCATTGTTCATTGCATGAATTTGCCCTTATCCTATCATCATACAGCTGTAACTAGGACAGTAAGAACCTTGGTTGATATGGATGATTGATGCATCACAGGATCACAATATCAAACACATAGAACACCTTTAAAATGGCAACATGTTAATGTAATTCCCTCTCTCTCTCTTTATGATAAATTAGCTTCGATGACTTTCCCAGTTTATTCTCTTTGCTGGCCACTTTGTAGACCTCTTTAGTTTGGTGAAGCACCTTAGCAATGGGGTCTAGAAATCTCTTTTGGTCTAAGAGGAGGCTATATTAGCCCTGTGAATCATAGGAGGCCTGGCATTCTGGGTGTCCCCTTACACACCATATAAGAACTCCCCCACCCTCTTACCCCACCACTCCGATGCCTCTGTGCTATCGGTTTCTGTAAAGAGGTGCCTATTCTTAGGCTGTCAGTCCAGCTCATCTGAGCAGGCAAGAACCTTCTTCCTCTGGCTCTTAAATCTTTACTTTTTCTTGTATTTATTACTTTGTATTTAGTTAAAGATTTGGGTGGGCCTGTACTGCTTATTGTACCATCCATTTTTACACTTTTCTTTACACCCAAGAAAAAAAGTTTTTGTTTGCTGATTTTTCCCATCTTTATTTTTAACTTTTTTGTCTTCTTTCAGAGGCTACTCAGCGCCCTCCCGATCTTCACCTCCATTTTTCCCCAACTTTTTACAGGAAGACGCAGAAACCAAATAATACAGCTATATTTTTTTAACCATGAGCACTTACACAGTGACACTTTCTGGACCTGCGCCATGGGGCTTTCGCTTGCAAGGAGGCAAAGACTTCAACATGCCCCTCACCATTTCCCGGGTAAGAAAGTCCAAAATCAAGTACCTTAAGTTCAATTCAGACTCACTGATCATTTACAATCTACTCACGCTGACAGACTAAATCAGACATGTGCCAGTCTCACACAGCAGTGAATGAGAGCACTGAATGCAAGAGAATGAATGAATGAACTTCCATATTCCCTCTATAAAATAGAATGAACAACATTCAGGTCTCCAGGCAAGATGCTCTGGATGCCCAGTGTGGGTTTTGTTGTGTTCATGTCCTGTAATTTAAGATTATGCAAAAGATTATTGGACAGTTTAGGTACTTGATGGTTTAGAGACACTGATTTTATCTGCTTTTAGTATGTGAAGAAGGGCCAACTCAAAACAGTGTACTCGGAATGGTTTTATGTTTGCTTTTGTACGTTAGAAATTGTATTTGTATCACCTGAAGGAGGCAGGAAATTATCATTTCTTACATACTGACTTTAGGGTAGTATTTAGAGCCCACATATATTAGCATTCATTCACTAAAAGTAAATGTGGAAACTGAGATAGATGTTATTAAACAGCAGCAGGACAAAAGACAAGATAAGGAATGTACGTTAGAAATTGTATTTCAGTGCCAGACACTTGTGTTAATCATTGCTCCATTTGGAATTCCTGTAAGTACATTGTGGAGAGAGAAAAAGGAGAAATCCTTAAAACTTATAGACTGATATGATAGGATCAAACATAACATGACATGATGTTACTAGAATGTAATCATTGATGGGGTGGTGCGATGCTCTGACGTTGACTTATGTCCAATTATGTCCTGAAGTGTTTCATTCCTCATACCACAGCAGTTGCCCATTGCTGAATATTTCTATTGTACTCATTTAGGGACATGACATTTACATTTAATGTTGCAAAACTAGTTAATTACTATTATCATTTATGTAATGTGAGTTATAAATGAGTGTACCATCATCTTGTACTTTCTCTTTAAGCTAAAGACCTTTACCTTTCTATCAGTATTGTCAGCGTTACTGTTGTAGAAAATTACCTTCTGACCAATCAGATTTTAGAATTTGGTATAAAGTATGTAATATTTTCATGCTATAATGCAGGATTTTTAAGGGTGTTTGCACTCAGTAGTCTTGTCCCAGGGACACATTTTTGTGTTTGTGTATGCCTATCAACGTGTCTTTGTGAGCTGGAGATCTAGATGTTTCAAATCTCAGCTCCTCGGTGAGGAAAAATTTACAACATCATTTTCATTCTGGCTTGAATGGTGAAATGGACAAGGAAGGCAAACAGTAGCAGTTGGATGCAATCCGAAATGACGCTGATCCTCTCCCATTCTGTCACCACTCCTCACATGCTTTGTGGTCAGGAACAATGCGTGTCCACTCATTTTTCCTGGTTAACATCACTCCTCTGACGTTAACCCCCTTTTGTAGCCTGTCACTGAGAAAGTCTGTGCCAGCTGTGCTCAGTCGAAAGATAATGCTGTATCCATGATACATTAGTGCGTGGGTACAGTATTCTAATTTTACTGTACACGTAGTTGGACGCACTGATTGTCTGTTTTGTTTTAGGAGGATTCCTCAGCTTGGAGAGTATCTGGCTTTAGCATTGTGGTTAAATTGGGATGTGTGAGTCAGGCATGAAGGCTTTCCCCCTGCAGTAAAGGCTCAGCAGCAGAAGGCCTAGTCAGTCACTGCAGTGACAGCTGAGATGCAAAGCTTTACTATGTGCACAGGGGCTTGGTGGCATTATGCAAAAATAAAATACCCTTAAATAATAAACAATTTCAACTACACATATGGGGCTTTAGAGGTGCTACTGCTAATGCCAGGTGTGATAAAGACAGAATGAAGGTTCTGTGTTTCCAAAATTGTCTTAATGCAGTTTGGGATTTTTTCTTATTACTGCACAGTAATACAAAACATGTATTGATATAAATGTGACAATTTAAATAATTAAATATACTCTTCAGACACTGTGTCTCAGAGTAAATATTAAAAAGTGGAAAGTGAGATGAGTTATTGTTTCTTACTCTGTGCTCTGAATATATTTGCTTGTTCAAAATACTACCCTCATTTCAGTTCCATACCAATTACAAAGAGCAGGGTGTTCTGTACCCACAACAGTACAATAATTTAGGTATTCATGCAAAGTATTGTGGGATTTTATTTGTGTACTAAATGTTCACCACCACCACCATGCTTTTGGACAATAAGCAGTGAACTTAATAGTCAATTGTGTGCTGTTTTAGACACACCAGCAGTAATCTTAGAAAAAATATTTTTTGGTTCAATTGAAATTAAGCTCAAGTTTTATGTCATTATATAATTTTATATATTTTATATATCCCTAACCTTATACTATTAATGTTAGCTGCTGAAATTGTATTTGGATTTTTCTGTTAAACAGAATGCTACCCCTTACAGAGCAGACTTATCCATCAGGAACAAATGAATGAATTTAAATAACGGGTGTTTTCTAATTACTTTGTCTGCTTTCTGTTATTTCTGAGTGAACCACTTGTCATTTTTATTTCAAAAAAAGTCTGGTTTTGGAAATAAGACTGTTTTATGGCCAAGGGCATTATAAAAAGAAATGGAACAGATGTCTCTTAGGAAGCATTAGATTGCAGCTCTTATAATCGAAAGCAGCAGATGACAGATATAAATACTACTGTGTAAAGTTTGGATGAAAAAAACTACTTAAGGAGGCCAGAAGGTTTGGTATACAGCAATCTCATTCAAAAGGCATGCAGGATAAAAATGAGACAGGGTGCATAAGATACTGGGCCTCATTTATCAAGTTGTGTGTGAACATATCTAAAATAGTTATTAAATTGTGCAGGGGAGCATTTAAACAAGAATTTCATGAGAATTTATTTAGTTTGGGGAAAAAACACTTTTAAATTAGGAAAGCTACAAAATATTGGCGTGAAAAGAATGAAAGTGGCAGTTATAAAATTGTATAGATTGATTACACTGTCAATATTAAATCACATTTTTTTAATTGCACACATTAATTTAATAAAAACTGTATTAAAATCAGTTGTTGCATATTAATAGCTTCATGAATTGGATTGTTTGTTTGTGGTGTCTGGATGTGATTGTTCCCCAAACCTTTAGCACAAAGTTGGGGGGCAGACTATTTTTAGGATGGATCTGTGGATACCGTAGCATAGACTTGTCCCTTGAGCTGAACTAGGAGACCCAAACCTGTTCCAGCATGACAATGCCCCTGTGCACAAAGTCAGCTCCAAGAACATATGGTTTACATGTGTTGAAGTGAAAGACATTGAGTGGCAACCTATAGAGCTCTGACCGCAACCCAATTGAAATGAACTGAAACGCTGACTGCACCCCAGGTCTCCTCACCCTACATCAGTACCCACTGTAACTTCCCTAATACTTGTTGTTGGATGAACACAAATCTCCACATTCACACTTCAAAATCTAGTGGAACATCTTCCCAAAATGGAGGAGGTTTTTATTACTGCAAATAGGGACTAAAGGTGGAATGGAATGTTCAAAAATCATATGCAAATTTTATGGTCTGATCTCCAGAAATGTTTCTCTATATAGTGTAGGAATCACTCTTTAATGTTTTAGATGTCATTCTGTTGTTTGTGTCTGTAGCCTTAACTAAATGTAAAATGATTTGTACTGTGGATATGATTGGTCATTTTTGGAGTGATGTGTGATGCAGCATGTGTACATTAGTGAAAGTTTAATATGTTTTTTGTTTTGTTTTTTAGCTTCGGCCCTCTAAAAAATACCTCAATTGATTTTCTTGGGTTCGGTCTTCAGGACTGATGACTGCAATAATTTGAAAAGATTTGAATTTATTGATTTTTAATTTTTTACACAGAAAGAGTCTGGAGACTGAGAATCAGGTTTATTTCTGGTTCATTTAATTAAGTTTCCCTCAAAAATATTTTTAACAAAAATTAAACTTTGAATCCCAAAGTAGTTTTAAGTTTACAGTACTTGAGACAGTAGTAACAATGTCATCAGCCAGCACTGTAATTGTAGCTAGTGTCCACTAGTGAATATTACTGGACATATTGTGCATCATGGATCCAAAAAGCATGGTTTAATTCAGTAAATTGTAGGACATATATACCTGATATTTTATAACAGAGAGCTGTGACATTTGAGGCTGTTGGACAGTGGTATCAGAAATGTGTTCTCCTGTCATCAGGTAGCAGACTGAAATGTCAAACATTGCATTCACATTTTATGATTTACTACATCTGCAATGCTTTACTATCTATGTTCTGCAAAAGATTTACAATTGTACATGAATAGAGGTGTGTGTGTGTGTGTGTGTGTGTGTGTGTGTGTGTAGCTAAGTTTTTATTTCTTTAGTATGTTCAGTAGGTTCTAATAAGGTTGGAAATATGTGATAATTAAGTTTTTATTAAAAAGTTTAGGAAAGGGTTAATAGTGTTTAGCATTATTTAAAGCATATAGGATTATCTATCTACAGTTACATAAAAGTTATTCAACTTACCCTATAAACATTTAATTTCAAACGTGTGTGTGTGTGTGTGCATCTGTGTATGTGTTGTGGCTGACAAATTGGCATGAACGACCTAACGGTTCTAAAGTTTTTTAAACTATACCACATACCATTCCAGCAGCTTCTTAGCATTAAGATATTTGAAACAGCTATTAAAACGTAACGTTTATACACATGACATTTATTAGACTGATCTTCGGTTTCCAAAAAGAAATGAAGATCAGATTTTATGCATTCATACATTCCTTCAGGGAGGCCCGCATCTATTAGAAGTCTGTAATGAATGAATAGCATGTGGATAGGTTTGCTTTTATGATCGGTGTATTAGGCTACATTCACAAAGCCAGACTAAAGTGACACAAAATATAAACTTTTCTAATTAGATTTGAGACACTTCCAAATGTGGCTGTATATTGACTGTTTAGTATGTGGCAATGCATCATGAATCGAGATCCTTGTGCCTTTCTTTCCACAGCAAGCGGAGACTATATTTGGGGAAGGATGAAGAATTGATGTGATTTACTTGATATTTGGGAAATAAATTCAAGCAAAAGTGCAGGGAATCTATTGAAACAAAATAAAGTTTAAAAGGATTGGTCAAGAGATTGATGTGGGCAAGAGGAACGTTTCTGGGAAGATAGATAGATAGATAGATAGATAGATAGATAGATAGATAGATAGATAGATAGATAGATAGATAGATAGATAGATAGATAGATAGATAGATAGATAGATAGATAGATAGATAGATAGATAGATAGATAGATAGAATGCTTTAATCACACTTCTGCTCCCATTCACACCTCTTTTTACCCACAAACTAATGAATCTATTTCTTTATCCATTTGCCTGTTTTATTATTAGTCAGGCAATATGTTAACACATTTTTTACTCTGGTAAATAATGTAAAAATAATTCTTATGAAAAAATATATATATATAATAATAATAAAGAAAAATGCACAAGAAAACCTTTTTGGAAACGTTTATTCATTGTTCAGGGCTGTAATCTTTCTGTTATTGCACTAATAACATTATCCATCAATATTCTTGAAAACAACCCATACCAAAGGCATGAATGCTAAGTCTTTTTCCAAACTTTATAGCTTTAAAGCTTTTGCAGACTGAACTAATTTTTTAAAATATACAATATAGTCTGTATTTTATTATTAGTATGTATATCTTCTATCTTCAGTGCAATACAGTATGCTCTATATTCTGTGATTCCAGCCATTCCAGACAGTCATTAGATAACATGCTGCTTATGTTAGCGTATCCTAAAGAGACCACCTGAATAGCAGCAGCTCTTCAACCACTCCCGGCCTGGACTGTGCCACGAGAGCCAATAGCTGAGTGTGCTGACAGGCACAGTTGTTTTTAGTACACTGCTGAAGGTCAGCTCAGCTCTATTGGAGAGTTATATATATCAACAGTAAGCTCCCATACCCAGGCAAACCAGCCTGTGCCATCCTCTCTGTGGTGAATATATCATTAAAAAGCTTGTTCGCAAAGTTTTATATAGTTTTTAGCTAGACATTATCTCTATGTCTATTTTATTCTACGTTATGTTTAGCTTAATTTTAAACTTAAGACTAAGTGGGTGTATGGGTGTTACGCTTTCAGTTTATCGTAGTATAATAAACTAGAATAAGGCATTTTGTGTACTATATTCAACTTTTACATGTTTGTGTGTATACCAGAAACCAAAAGGAAACAGAATAAATCTATTTATTATTATTATTATTATTATTATTATTATTATTAATATTAATAATCTTATTTTATAAAAATAAAAAAAAAGGTCACAAACAGGCACACAAAGTCTCTAATCCACTGATTTAGTTGATTTACCAAATTACAGATAATAGAATTAATAGTATTTTGATCAGAATCTTAAACGGTGAAATAACTGTCCAATCATACTGTACATCTTGACTCACCCCCCCTTATATAGATGTTCATTCTTATGACTACCTTAGACTAAACCAATCTTTGGTACCCTAGTATCAGATTTAAATGTCAGTTATGTGCACTCCCTCAGATATGTAGACACAATGTACTGGCATGAATTTAACATTAATCCAGTAGCTCATCTTCTTTAATCCCACTCTTCTGTCTTAACAACAGGCGATAATAATGAAGTCAGATATCATAAACAGTTTTCCTCACACTCCAACCCCCAACCTTTGTCTTATTAGTTGTCTGTATGTCCTCTCATTACCTTTTCTCTCACTAGCCTACTTTCACCCTCTTTGCTTTTCTTGGCACAGAGAACAGATCTTTTGTGTGTGTTTGTGAGGGAACAGGAGATTTGAACTGGCGTATCAGCCACCCATTCACACAGGCATCATCTGGAATGAGCTGAGCGCAGAGAGTTAAACTGTGAGCCAGTGTCGATAATCCTTTCCGAGCCGTTGTTGTTACACGTTACTTTCGGTTTTCCTCACCCTGTTAATTTGGCTAAACCAGTTAGAAAGCACAGTGTCAAGTTAATATGATTTGGCTTCACATTACACGTGCAAATGTATCTGAGTTCTCAAGTTTTTGATTTATTGGTAATAACCTTTTTGCAAGGACAGGAAGATTTAGAGATTAGAGAACATGGTTGCTTACGCACTTTATAAAGCATGTGTTTGCTTTTATTGTTTTATTTATAAGTATTGAACCGCACAAGGTTTTGCTTGCCGGCGGCTCGAGTAATTCTTATAAGCAGTTTTGGACCTGGTTTTAAGTGCAACATGTGCTTCAAAAAATGCAAGCACCCTTAGATATTAAAGTGCTCGCCTGTGTATCCAAGCAAAACCAAACTATTGAATGAGCTGCCACATGATGAGATCTGTCAGAGAAATTCAGGATCTCATATCATGCACCTGCATGAGGTCATCCCGAGGGTTCCAGAAACATTCCTCTAAGGGACAGAGTCATTAGCCAGAAGGCATCAATGTCCCCAGCAGCACTACACTATTGTCACCATAGTAACCTTTACATAGATGTCAGAAGTCTCAGTCTGCTCCAAGAGTCAATTAGATATGACATTTATAACACTGAGGGTGAATGTTCTCTATAAAACAGGTCATGTGGTTAGTCCCAGGACTGATCCAGTGAGCTCTGTTGGCCTGAAACGAAAAATTTCCCCTGCAAATTAGACCTAGTGTAAGAGATTCCCTGCATAGATTTCTATTTCAGGCTTTAGGTATTTCTGTCTATCATCCACAGATAAATGCCAAAAACAGTTATTTAACTGCATGTATCTGGCTAGGAGGAGTTTTTAGACAATTTTGCTGTTCTTCCTTTATTTTTACAAGGTTTGTATTGATAGCTTGGCATGTGATGCTTTAAATAGTATTCTATAGACAATAAGAAGGACAAATATATGTGCATGTCAAAACCACTCAGTCTGTACATTTTTGGATTAGATTGGTTTTACATGGGGAGGTGGGTAATATAATCATTAAAAGAGTATAACTTAGATTTCAATATTATTTTCTTAGACTGCACATACACACATCTGGAAAATGAAAGATAAACCCCATCCAAAGTGACATGTAGGACTAAATTGCATCATATATATGGGACAATAAATTGTCCATGTTTTTTGTAGATTTATTTGTGTCAAGCATGTGTATGTGATGGAGTCATATGTCTGGAAATCTTATCCTTTATCCTGTAAGTATTAAAGTGAAAGGGGATCAGACAGAGTGTTGCATTCAGTAGAGTGAAATCAGCACTTCCCTTTCTTTCAAGCAGAAACAATTTTTACAAGCGGTAGTAGTCTTATTTCCAGTATTGTGTATGGACAATGGAAGCGAGCTAGACCAGGAGAAAACTGATACAAGATGAACACACTACGAAAAAACCTTGAAGAAAGTAAATACCTAGACGTAGGTTTTTTTGTGTTTGTGGCAATATACAAGAAACACCTGAAAACATTTACAAATCACTGAAGGTGAAACAACATGAAAGACATTTGTTTGCTTCTTTAGGGGATTCTGGTGCACCGAATTTTTATCTAGGTTACACAGGAAACTTGTGATTTCAGGACTGTATGGTTGGTCTTTTCAGGCATTAAAAATTAAGTGAGTATGATTGTGGAGTCTTTGGGTTGTAAAAAATGGAGACGCCACTATTATATTAGTTATCATATGCTTATTAGAAGCTTATGTCAGACTTTTTACTGTATTTTGACCTGTTGCTTGATATTTCAATATTGTCCTACAATTCACATATACATTCAGTTGCACGATTGTTTACTAATTAGACGTACATCCTTAGACAAAGTACAATTTAAAGTTTTTATTCAAATTACACCAGCTCTGAGCTGCTACTGAAGCCCATAATCTGTTTATAAATCACTTATAGTACAAACAAAATGTTCTACAAATCAATAGATGCAAAACAACCAAAAACAAACAAAAAAAACCCCTAGAAAATAAAATCAGTTATAGTCTGGTTGTAACAATCCATTCCGATTTATACTACAGATACAATAGCTATTATAAACCCTGCCCTTACTACACAACCTGGGAGAATGAGTGGACTCGGTTTAGCAAAGGGAATGCTGTGGTGACAGAAATACCCAACCAAAAGCCCAATGATATAATAGATTTAAAGAGAAATGTCAGCACACAGACACTTGTATCTGATTATCCAGTATATTTATAATAATATGACTTAAGCATGGTAGCATGATGTTGTTTCATATGCTGTGTTTTATTGCTTGAGCTTAATACAAAGCCATACACATTAGATAACAGTAAAAAAAAAGGTTATAAAATCCTATGCCCTGATTGTTTTATTTAGTGTTTGTTATTTTTCTGTATAGAGATGTGAATGTGAAACAGGTTAACACAAAGGATAATATGGAGATAGATATATAGGTGGCCTGTTCTTTGTTAAGTTTATAGTTGTGATGGAGATGATGATACATTTTTTTGTTTTTTAACTATATTCAATCCAATTTTGGGGAAAACATGATTATTGACACAGCATCATGTGCATCATTCTGCTGCTATGGATTGCTGTGTAATTTACAGTGTTATTCCTTTTATCAAAATGGTATTGATTCAGTGCCATTGTCGATTGTTAGCAAAGAAATGTATGGGAAATTAAAACATTGTTATAATAACTTGTTATAGCAACTGTTGATATGGAAATATGTTGATAACCGTTTTGCTGTCTTTCCATAGATCACTCCTGGGAGCAAAGCAGCTTCAGGCAACCTGAGCCAGGGTGACATCATCGTAGCCATCGATGGTGTCAGCACTGAGGGGATGACTCACCTGGAGGCTCAGAATAAAATCAAGAGTGCCAACTTTAACCTGGCCCTTACCATGACCAGGTAAAACATCCTGCAATGGTATTGTATGTGTCTGTGTGTTACATATGTGTGTATAATTTAGAAGAGTAATAAGCTAGATGGGATATGCGAAAAAAGAAATTCACTGTGCTGTGTTGTAAAGTATATGTGAATAAAGACTATTCTATTATAGATTTTTAGGTGCAATCCCATGAGCAGTGCAATATATATATATATTTATATTTATATCTTTTGATAAAGGATAGAGCTGACAATTATTTTTATGGACCCTAATCAAATCATATAAAATCAATAAGCCCTAGTCAAATATATGATATCGTATTACTTAGAAAAGTTTAAATTGCTCTTTACATTTTTTTATGTATGATGGTGCCAGTATTTTTTTCACGTCTGTGTGTATATGTGCATGTGTGTCACGTGGGGGTGTTTATCATGCAAATACAGACAGGAGAATTAAAAAGTATGAATCTGGTGATGTTATTGAAGTACAAGTTTGGCTCGGTGACTTGCTGATTTTTAGAAGATAAGTTCATAAATGCCGCAAAATAAAAAACCAACCAAGACAATACTAGGGTGCTTTTATAATCCTCTTTTATGAAGGATTGAGGGGTTAAAACAACCACTCATTCTCTCACTTAACCCTAGAACTCATATGAAAAAGTGCTTCACTTTGATCAATCTGTTCTACATTCAAATATTTTATTTTATATTACAGTACATGGTTTAATATTTCCACATTTTTATTGTGTTTACAGCTTTATTTTAGCATTCTTTTTCATTTTATTGCAATATATTTGCTTTTTTCATTTTGGGTAAATAGCTGCTCACCCTTTTTTTTTTTAATCCTCCTAATAAGGTTATTCTTAACTGACTTTACTATATTTGTAGAAACAGAAAATGAAACTGATGGCAACCTCCACCATCTTTTTCACTATCAGGTCTCTCAGATAGCTGCAAATGCAGTAAATGTGTTGTGTAAATGTATTAATAAAACATTGTGCAGTGTTTTGCCAGATAAAGGTCACAGGAGTTTCATTTTTTCATGTTTCCTTTTAACAAATTAGCTATGCCTCTGGCACTTCAGTTTAATGGGACAGATATAATGTGGAGACACAATCAGAGACACACTGAGTGAAAATAGCAGAAACAATCCTGCTTCATTGTGAAGTCTCTATTTACAATTTCTGTAGTATATGTTTAAATCACCTGTTAAATGAACCACGTTTCTTCCCCAAACTGTTACCTTAGAACTTGAGACACATAATTGGATAGTATTCCTTTGGAAGTGGTAGCATTACATTTTTTCCCTTGCACTAGGATACCCAAATCTCTTTCAGCATTACAATGCCGCTGTGCTCCATGAAGATGTGGTTTACATGGGTTGAAGTAGAAGATTTCGAGTGTCCTGCTATAGAGCTCTGACCTTAACCCTATTTAAAACCTTTGGGATGAAGGAAACACTGACTGCACCCCAGCCCTCCTCACCCTACATCAATATCTGAATTTACTAACACCCTTGTGGCTGAATGAGCACAAAACTCCACAAGCACACTCCAAAATAGTAACTAGTGTAACATCTTCCCAGAAGAGTGGAGGGTATATATGTACAGTATATATTGATGCATACAGTACACACACACACACACACACACACACACACACACACACACACACACACATACACACACATACACACGAAACAACAGCCTGAAACATTCACATTCTGGAGTGTGGTGGTGTCTGCCTTTTTTGTTTTTAATGTGAAACTTCCAGTGCTCTGTGGGATGTGGATTATAGTTTTAGATGTATCCCACTGTCCACACTGAAAGGATGGGGACATGGTAACATGCTGTGAGAACAAATTGTAGAGTCTGGCTGGAAAGATCTCCCAAAGTCCTTTCTAGCTCACTTTGTCGAAATGAGTTTGCAGCTTTAAGTTCTCCTAGATATTACACCTTGTAGGGGATGTGTAACATTATTTAGGTGTCCTCAGTTCTGTCTCTATTCTCTTGGTACTGCATTCGTTAAGATCAGAATGAGTAATGTCATGGAGATTGCTTTTTCAATCAGCTTTGTGTCTCATGCAGCGAATGAACTCTGGCAAACATCTGTTTTGCTTTAGGTCAAAGCGTCCAATCCCTGTCTCTATGACTGCACCAAGAATCGACACTTTGATTCCTGTCATCCCTCACCAGAAGGTATGTGATAACCACAGGCTAACACAGAAGCATCCTTTCAGGATAGTAAGAGCTGACCATGTGCCTCTGTGTACACAAATTTTACAAGAATATATGTATTTTTTTGTGAAATGTCAGTTTTCTTGTGTCAACATTTGTGGAAAATCTGATAATGCTAATAATGACCTCCGGTGGTGGCAAAACAATGTGCAGTCTATTCAGCAAACCAGTTTGTTTAACATTACATGGAATTAGCAAATACATTAAATGCAATATTGTGCCTTTTTAAAATTAGTAATTAATTCTATAATCTATCATTTGTGTGACATAATTTTCAATTTATAATTTGTGTAAGACGAGTGACTTTATATCACATTACAATATCATTGAAAACCAATGAGAGGTGAATGGGGAATGAGATCACTTTTTCATTTCACATGCAACTGCTTTTTTTCAACATGTGACTTGATAAATCCAAATATGTAATAGTTGTTAATGTGTTCAGGAAACACAGCAGAGTGATTGTTATGGGACACTTGAATGTGTATTTTTTTATAACCTGTAATTGATGACTCAAGGATGTTTTTCAAGCATGATATATGATATAGATTCACACTTTACTGCTTTACACTTTAAAATAAAATTTAAAAAAGCATTGTGATGACTAGATTTTAAACCTATAATACTGATACATAATACAGTTCTTATTAATGTTTCAGGTTTATGAAACACATTTACTTTTTCCCTCAACCAGGGTGACAATCATCTCATGTTTATACTATTGAGCAGATGATGGATTATATTAAGGGCCCAACAGTGGCAGCTTGGTTGTGTTGTGAAACTTACAACCTTCCAATCAGAAGTTCAATGTCGGTTTAAAATGTATTTTTCTTCCAAATTAAAAAACGAATATTTACATACATAAATGTAATTTATTTGGAGACACAAATGGCACAAAACCATTCTGGAAGTGTACAGTTTGATTTCATCATCTTAACAGTGGTTGGATTCATAGTGAAATTTCTATGTTAATCGAGCCTTATAACTATAGCACTTAAATTATAAAATATAACAGCTTACTGCAATATTAAATATATTACAGTAATAATTATGTTAGGTATAAGTAAAGATCACCACAATTCCTTTTTTAATGATCAAATTACAAACTCCCTTGGGGCTCCGTGTTTGAGAACTACACACATAGGTCTCCTCTTTACCCCTTTTTATCCATGTGTCTCCTTCTTTAAGGGCCTTCCTTATCAAATCAATGGTGATCTTTCCACCTGTCCTGAAACAAACTCCTACCACTGCAACACACAGGAACCCAGGCAGTCCTCTAGCACACAAAAGAGACAGCAGTATAACTCCCCAATTGGACTGTACTCAGCAGAAACGCTGAGAGAAATGACCATGCTTCAGGAGAGAGCTAAAAGCTTGGGCTCAGGCGAGCCACTGTGGTATGTAAGCAGGTATATTAAGTACATGCAACATGCCAGTAGCTAGGTGAGGCTGTGGTAATATTTAGGTCATCTGACTGAATACTTGAAATGTTAATGGGGAATTAACAAACAAATCAGCATGATTGGTTATGATGCTGAAGCGAATTCAAGAAATGCAATGTTCATACACTTGTCTTTGTACATATTTCCTAATTAGGATATAAATATCTTTAATAAATTTGAGGCAAGTGGTTTGACCCACCTGGCTGCTAACTGGCATGTGTTATGTGACAGAAGGATGACAGCGGTGTGAAAAGCAGTAATTTGATACAGCAGTGGTTCCCATAATGTTTAGGCCATGAACTTTCATCAGGCCTGTGTTCACTCATGCCAGGGTCATGTGTTCACACCACACACTCTTGCAGGCAGCTTTCCAACAGGTGTTCTGACAAACCAATGTTTTACAAAAGGCAGTTATCTACACTATCTAGACTGGAGGCTATACTGACCACAATAATGAATACATTCTACAATCTGATCTCAGCAGACCATTTATTTCCATCTGAATTTGAATATACCAAAAATAATATTTACTGCAAAGCTACCAAAGCCTAGTTAATAGACCACCTTCTGGACACTTTGGCACTGATCTCAAGGTCTAATATTCTACATATGTCATTATTCTACAATAGAGTACAAATGTTAGCACACCATTAAGGCACGATGAAGACATTAATGTTTGTTAACCAGATACAATATTTGGTGTGTTTGGGACAGATATACTCTGGACAATGCACTTCCACAAGTGATAACAGTAATGGTCACTTCATTCTGACAATTGAGTGCTCACTGGATTGGTTTAACAGATATTTATTTGTTTTCATATCTAAACAGTTACATTTATTTGCAAATCTGTGAAAAAATTGCTGAGTGTCATTATTAGTAACAAGAAAATGATTACTTCATATGGTCGCATTATCTTTCCTTTGTCCATTCTCTGTCATATGTTCGCTGAACAGCTTTGGCATTTTTTATTATTATTTATTTATTGGAATTTATGTTATAGTTTCGGAATTGTATTATTATAAATTAATATTTATTGATGATTTACCGAAAAAGTGTTTGAGTGTAGATTATATCTTACCTTATCAGCAAAAAAATTTGTGGACACCTGGCTATCATACCCATATGTTGACCGCTTCTAAACTGGTGCCACAATGTTAAACGAATACAACTGTATTGGGATGTTTTGTGTGCTCAAGAATCACCATTTTGCTTGACTGGAACTAAAGACACTGAAACATATGTCAACATTGCAGTGTTACTGTGCACAAAGCATTCTCCAAAAGCCATGGTTTGCCAAGGTCAGAGTGGAAGAATTTGAGTGGTCTGCACAGAGGTCTGACCTGAACCCCACCGAACACTTGTGGGAATGCTAACTGCACCCCTGACCTTCTGGCTTAAAATCAGCATCTTACCTCACTAATACTCTTGTGGCTGAATGAGCAAAAATCCCCTAAACCATGCCCCAATTTTGAGTGGAAAGCTCTACTGGACAAGTGGAGGTTATTATAACAACAAAATGGGATGTTCATCAAGCACTTCTGGGTTTATTATACATGTGTCCACAAACCTTGGCCATAAAGTGTAGCACCATGGCACAAACAGGCACTTACTGATTTACTAAATGAAGCACTAAGATCATTTTACTTTCCTGTAAAATATAAACTGTTTCTGTACACTTAAAGTGTATGAGGTTACTGTTCTATAAAAAACACTGAGATCTGCCATTTCTGTTCCAGTCTAAAGAGATTAGTGCAGTGAGAGAGAGAGAGAGAGAGAGAGAGAGAGAGAGACACCTGTTACATCTCTCTCTATAAAAGGCAATGGATTGTCAAGTTTCAGGTGTCTAGCTGTCAAAGCAGTATATCCTCCTTTCCTCTCACTCTCACAGCTCAACCTCTTGAGTTTACCCTTTAAGCAATGATTAATGTTATTTAAACATTGCACCCTTTTTCTTAAATATGTGCTTGTAGATTAGTGTAGCTCAATGACTCTGTTTACATCATGAGGCAATAGCGTTGCTAATTGTATGAGGTACACTACACATATTTTAGATTTATAGCCTAGTAGCAACTTTGTTTGACCCTCTGTTGTCCACAAGTTTCTATCAGATCTTGACTAATTCCTTGAGAAAATTTTGTTCAGCATCCTGCTCTGTCTAAAATCACTTTCCCAATTACTAGAAAACAGACTGTTCTATATAGAACACTATACTGGGGGCCGGCAGAAGCAGTTCTTTTTTCAAGAGAACAGAAATCTTTCTGCACTTATTTGGCCTAAAGTTTGTGGACCCCTGACCTTCACACTGCATGTTTTTAAACATCCCATGCCAGATTTAGTCGCTGGCTTTAGGTATTTGCTTATTCAGTTTTTCAGATATGGCATTGATTTCAGGTCAAAAGGCCAGGGAACAGTTGTCAATTCAGGTCACCCCAAATGTGCTGTGGGGTTGAGGTCAGGGATCTGTGCAGGCCACACAACTATTTTGACTCCAAGGGACATTCTGTAGACATTCTGTCTAATTGTCTGCTCTCAAATTGGTGTAACAGTTTGAAGAAGAATTTTTAAAAAGTTTGATAATTAGGTGTCCACAACCTTTAAGCCATATAGAGTCCACTGTAGTGTAGAAGTAGTGTATAATGGTTGATTTTATAGTAAAATATCCAGAGAATATAATTTGCCAACAAAAACTTCAGCCACCACTACAAAATGGTGGCACCTTAAGTAATGAAGCATATATTGAATAAGGAAAAGATTCAGACACAATATCAGATTGTGACTCACTTAACAGATGTTAACAGATGTTTTTATTGTTGTTGTTCCTTTCTTTCTCTCTTTATTTCTGCCACCATAGGTTATTACCAACATGCCAATCAAGTTAGTACCATGCCACTGAGTGGTGTAGTGCTGTGCTGTTATTGTGCATGTCTGTGCCGTGTTTAGGTTCTTGATTTTTGTGCAGCATTGTGTGTTTTGTCAGTTAAATTCTGAGAATCTGCGATTAATTTTTGCTTTTATTGAGAAAGGCAAATTTGTGTGGCTCATACCAGTCTGTGCTTCATGTATGTCAGTGTGTGGCACTGTGTTGTGTCGTGCTGTGCTTAGGAATGGCAGGACTGTAGAATGAATAGAGTGATGATCTCTGTAGCTGCATGTTTGTCATATTCAGAGCTTAAATTCAGATCATTTGTTGTGGCCAGCATGATGAAGACATAGACTGATACAATGTTGTGACAAAAAGTTAAGGCCAGAATTTATGGTTGTTAGTTGACATGTGCAGGAATCTTTTTTTTTATTGTGGTATTTAAAGGAGCTAAATTATATGCATTGTAATGCTCATTTGGACATATAATTTGCACCGTACCTGATTGTGTCAACTCTAGTTTTTGGTTAGAATACTGACATGTCTAAATGACACTATTGATTTCATATTATGAATAAATGAAACATTAAATCAGATTACCTTCTACACAATTTGGCTCTGTAGCTCCTTTAACGCCTCATTTTCTGCAAAAGCACTTTTTACACTTTCTTTCCTGCATGTCTTACCTTCTAGACATCAGTAGATCACCTCTTTTCTGGCTTGCTCCCACTTCATCCCACTTTTCCCCCTCTTTTGTAATCTTTTCCCCACATCCATCTAACTCCAACTTCACAGCAATGAGTACATGCCCAGTTTCAACCCAATTGCCCTGAAGGACACGGCTCTTTCCACCAACAAGCCCATTGAGGTGAAGGGGCCAGGAGGAAAGGCCACCATCATCCATGCTCAGTACAACACTCCAATTAGCATGTACTCGCAGGATGCCATCATGGATGCAATCGCTGGTCAGTCTCAGGCCAGAGGGGCTGAAATGTCCGGGTAAGACCAAATGCACTGACTTACCTTTCTCTTACTGTATCTTTTCTCTCTTGCTTGCATGAGCTATCCTTCCCTATGTGCTTGTCAAATAGCTGTGCTTGGTTCAGCTGTTGCTATGTGCTGAAGATTTCTATCAAGATTGTCATTACCTTTCTCTCATACTCATTCTTCTCTGTTGATCGTGTAGTTTGTATACGAGGAATCCTGATCGGGTTTATTAAGATTTCGTGTTGCTTTGTGTGTATAGTGCGTTAGTGGGAACATTAGCTGTAGTCTCCAGTTACATGTGTTCAAGTGTATTGTTGCATCTACTCTGAGTTTTTGTGGATATTTGTTAGTTGTGCAGTTTTGTGTATATTTTCAATGCCTTTGAAGAATCTTTGATAAAGGCTTATGGTAAAAATTTCTAAGACAAATTATGAAAAATGTTTTGCTAATGCCTATGTATTTTATGCATTTATTATGCACATAATTTTGTCAATCAAAATGTGTTTTCACATTTTTCTTTACTTGCTTAGCTTGTTTCTTGCTCAGTTTGTAACTGCATTTGTGTTGTTAACTACTGTTATTCTAAAATAGTGGTAAAGAGTTTTGTCCAAAACTTTTACTGCTAGTATAGATTTCCTGGTTTCAAACGACTTGAATAGAATAAGTTGTGGAGTTGTGCAAAAGCAAGATAACACAAACTCACATAGACTCTAGTAAACTAAGTTTAAAATTAAAAAGAAGTTAACATGTCTCAGTGAAAATTATGATAATTTTTTTGGTAAAATGGCTTTTGGTTGAAAGGTCATGTCTTTTTTACGTTTGAGCTTCTGTCTTGCTAGTTGTGTTAGTATTAAGTTTAAAGGTGTATTAAAGTGTATAGGAAAAAAATGGTAGGTTCCTTTATGTAAAACAGAACCCTTAAATATTCAAAGAACCCTTGAGAAATCATCTCTGATAGTAGGTTTCTTAGTAAAAACCCTTTTAGAAAGTTTGTAATCATAACCTGTTCAAAGATCCTATAAAGAAAGCCTTTTCCTAAGACTGTATGTATGTGGTATATAATGGTTCTTGCTGAGGGAATACTGTAGGGTGATTTTCAGAACATTGTCATAAATGTCAATATGGCAGGTCAGTTATGTCCATCTCATTGCACACTCTGCCCCTCCTCAATCATGTTCATCCATGGCTCCACCCTCTCTCTGCTGCCCCTCTGCTGTTCCTCTTTGCTCCTTTTGCTGTCCCTCTGTGCCCCTCTGCTGCCTTGGCTGGGTGATATTTCCCAGCGATGAGGCTCTCTCTGGCACTTCTCTTCCGTAAGTAGCTCAATTCATGTATTCATCAAATACTTCCCCTAAAGTGCAGTCTCTTTCTCTCTCTCTCTCTCTCTCTCTCTCTCTTTCTCTTTTTCTCATGCAATTCGACATGTTACAAACCTCATCTCAAAGCCTCCCTTATATCCTCATCTTAACCTGAGGTTCATACTTGATTGCATACTTGATGTTGCTCATGAGAACATACACTCATCTTAAGATGTAGATTAGGGAAAAATAATCCAATTTCCCATCTGTTGGCTGTGGATGTTGCATTCATTAATTGATATGTTGACCACTTTTCTGTTGCAATACTTGGGAACTGTAAATTTATAGAATATTAGAATACTTTAGAAAGGTCTGTTGAAATGGGCTTTGGTCACTTTGGCTACTTTGTGAGATGATTTGATTCACTTATGTATGTCAAAAAATATATGTGGGAACCACAATATCACTGCTCTTCTCTGTCATCCTTCTGGGCAAGAGTTTGAAGCTAACTAAATGTTTGTACTGTTAGTGATACTGTAGACAAGCTTCCGCTGTTTAGAAAGCAATGATGTCCCATGTTTGTCGGCTTATGCTAGAGAGTGCTGCCTTTTCCCTTTAAAAAAAAATCAAAGGTCTGAAAGCAGATAACGCTGGTAACTTTATTTTTGTTAGAAACAAATATAACAACTACTAATATCCAGTTGGAAAAAAACCCCTAATTGATAAATATCACAAAAGGACCTTTTTGCAGTTAACCCATTCACACAGTACACTCATACTGTATAAACCTCAGGCTGTGTTGGCTGAGGTTTGTGTGCTTTATGGTCATGGCTCTCTCTGTGGTTACAGTAGTCTGCCTGTTAAAGAGCGTGTTATAGACAGTGCTTCCCCAGTGTATCAGGCTGTGAATGCCAGCGGAGAAGTGCTAGAGCCTGCTGAGTGGGCACGGAGAGCTGCACACTTGCAGTCCAAGTCCTTCCGCCTCCTCGCCCACATCACCGGCACTGAATACAGTGAGTGTGCTCTCCAAAAACAAACACACCATTTAACCTTCATGTTCTGTTCACAACAGGAAACTGTTAGCAGTCATTGCTAAAAGTTAAATGATATAAACAGTGTTTTTTTTAGTAATTAATCATTATTCTGTTGAGTGTATAGTGATTTAGAGAATACTATTATGTAAGTTAAATGCACCTTATTTTTAAGATATTGATATATAATTTGTAATAAAGGGAGAAGTGCCTGATAAAGATCACAACCTGAAATTACAATGCATTATAATTGAGTAATTAATCATTTATATTCATGCGTTAATATTGATTGAATAATTCGGGTGGGGGTGGGGGGGATGGGTGTCGATGCAACAAAGCATGAAGGTTAAATCTTTATTTAAACAATACACAGATTGGTAAAGGATGACTGTTCTCTAATATTCTTCTATCATTTGTTTTTTTTTTCTTTTGCAGTGCAAGACCCAGATGAGGAAGCTCTTACAAGAGCGAGGTAGGCAGCTAGCAGCAGCACCTGGTGGCAAAAGTCATCGAATTATTGACCCTTGAGATAAATCCTGATTCGAAACCTGAAGGACTGACCTGGACTAGCCTGACCCCTCTCTGTGCTGAAATTCATTTAAACAAACATCATCATATTATATCAACCCAACACACATTTTATAATTCCTGCAGCTTTGTACTGTATGAGCTGGTGGTTCTTTGTCGGTTCCTCTTGGAGAAAGAAAGAGGTCAAAACTAGAAACCTTTTACTTTTACTTAGAAGTAAATGTCAACAAACAATCTTACTAAAAAGGTATAGTTTAGCTTTAATAGAAAGGATTGGCACATTACTTTCACAATACATTAACATTCTACACTTTCTCAGAATTAAACACTAAGAATCTTAATCTATACAAAGAACCATTAAATAACCTGTTAGAATGTAGCTTCTGTGACATTTGTCAAATTTAAACAGTCATACAATCTCACATGTAAGATATAGTATGGCCTCAGATTTAAAGGCCAATGTTTCAGGATGTTCAGTGTATTTAAACACTTGCTGATCTTGGACAGTGATCTTGGAGTGGAGGTCATCATCCCTAATTCACACCTTTCTTCTGTTTCTTGTCTGTCTCTTTTTTTCCTCTATATCTTTCTTCATGCCACAGGGAAATATTTGAGGCAGGAGTTAAAGGCCCTCGTTTTGCCAAACTGAAAGGCTGGCACAACGGCCTGTCTGCCCAAATCCTTAACTTAGCTCACTAAAGAGCTCAGGTCAGACAGCGCAAGGCAGATGATGTCGTGGAAAGTAGGCAGTCAAAGCATGAGAGAGAGATAAACTGAGCAAGAAGACAGTTGGTTCAATCAGGACAGCCCCATGGACAGATTTTATGTTCATGATGTATACTCTTACGATGCTGTCTTGATTGTAGAACATTTTATAGAAGGTCTTGGCCGTTGTGTAATGTTTCCTCACGCTGTCTCTGTATCTGAGTCTAGGATAATAAGCAAATGAAAACCGTAAGACTGTTAACTGAAAATTACTGGGCAAGTTTCTTGGCAATTTGCTTCGATTGAATTTACTTGTGAAATTGATTAAATAGAAGTCTGCATGTTGAAATGTTGAAATCTGCAAAAAAGATCTGGATAATAAATAAAAAAGGAATGTATTATTGAGCGATTTCTGCAGTATGAGTCGATTATTGATTAGGGGGTCACACAACAAAACATTTACATATCAAAAAATGAAAATGAACCACACATAGTATAATAGGTACAGATTATAAGGTGTGTATCTTTTTAATTCACTTGCTAGTGTAATCTTTGAATTATATATTGTAGTTGGATAAAATCATTGTGGATTTAGAAAGTTTATAGACAGAGCACATTGAGTGGTCAGGGCATGCAGTGCAGATACATGATCTTCAGCTTCCAGTTCTTTCTTGCAGATCTCAAATAGTTCATAAAACCACATGGTGCCAGGAAGAGTTATTTAAAAGCCTTAGACATGTCTGTTTCTTCATTTACTTAGGATTATAAACAGAGCCACTAAGCTGTTGCATTTGCTGTGCTGAGAGTTTACAGTTGAGTGCAAAGGTTTGCATAGCCTTATGTTTCCTCTGTGTCACAAATAAAACATTTTGTTTAAATGGCGCATGTTAAAATGTTACTACTAGACAAAAAAATAGCAAAACATCAGTTTGGATTGCATTTTTTGAGTAAATCTCATGCCCTAAAAAGGAAGTTTCATGCTGAAAAATGTTCAGTCTATTTAAGTTTGCCTATCTGCAGTGTGTTTAGTGATTCTGGGGCTAAATTGTTGCTTGGTGCTGTATTATTGATATTCTCACACCAAGCTGACCAGGGGGACATTGTCATCAATTTCAAACATTTTTTTGATTTGTTATGATATTGTTTTGATTTGTTTTGTCGATTTGATATGTTGATTGTTATGTCAGTGTTGATTTGGGATTTCGTCTTGCACCATTTTCACATAATGTTCATTATCTTTTCAATGAAAAATCCAACTTGAAAGACGTAGAGACACAGTAAGCACTTTATTCAAAACTTCAGAACGTGATACAGTTATACAATGCAGTTGTGATGAGTTGCAGAGGTTCTTGCTTGGCTACTTAGCAGTCTAGGTGATGTTCATTGTAATGATGTTAGTGGTATTTGTACAAGGGTTTCATGTTTTTGACGTTAATCTGTTATAAGAAGAGCATACAGATGAAGAGGTGAGCGAGCTGGAGGGACTAAAGGATTCAAGTGCTGATGTGTTGCTCCCTTTGGGTAGAGATGTAGCACTTTGTAATTTCTATCGCTACATCTCTACCTAGTAATGGAGAGGAACTTTCTCATGTTAGGATACACTAGGATATAATGTTTTTATATATTTTATATATAAAAATATATAAAACTATATATATTACCATTTATTTTTAGATCCATTAATCATAGATGCAAACCTTTGTACTCAGCTGTAACTTAGAGGAAAGTGTCATTTAGAAGAGATTTTTATTTCAGGAATAGCATTTACAATATTTTACCACTTTATAGTCAGATATAGTAGGATTGGGTACTTCAGTCATTACCATATATACAGTCAGATAGTATACACTTTAAGCAGTTATGAAAGATGTTCAGCTATATTTCAATCCGAGGAATAGCAACTTTTCTGTAGAGCTGGTTTGTGGCTGAGACGACTTATGAGGGAGATGGAAACCAAACGATCTCTGCAACATTGGCTGTCTGGCTTCCTTCCAGCAAAAGAGATAATAGAGGCAAGAAGGAAATCTGTATTTGCGAGTAGAGAGTCGTTAAACCTTTCAAGAACTTGTTTCTGAAGGTAATTCGGCTTGTTTGGTTGTGATGTAGGGAAATACTGATGGCTGTGCCATGGACTGTTGTTGTTGTTGGCTGCTGTTTGCTCTTGGGTTCACTCGATGCCACTGCTAATTGCTTGGCCATTCTCATGTAGGCTTTTTCTGTTTCTGCTTTGCCTCCCTCTACCCGCAATGCATGCTCTGCAAGTGATGGCACTTGATGGCTGACCTTTCTTCTTGCCTTCATTTCTCTTTTTTCCCTCCTCATCGAGTCATTTGTACATACACATCATGCTTTATACTTATTCATTTATAATTTATAAGTACATATGTACTGTCAATGACAATTTAGACTTTAACTTATTCATCTCTTATAACATTGTGTACAACCTTAATTCCAAAAAAGTTTATGACACTGTGTAAAATGTAAAAATCTCATAAACCCATAATTTATTCACAATAGAACATAAAAAACGTACCATTTTTCAACAGGGGAAATGTATTATTTTAAAGAAAAAGTCAAGTCATTTTGAATTTGATGACTGCAACACATCTCAATAAAACTGGGATGAGGCAACAAAAGTCTTAAAAAAGGAAGTGTTATTAAATTGAAATAGTCTTTATTTCGCAACCAATTAGGTTCAGTAGGTCAGTAAGATACTAGGGTATACATAGAGGGGTCTTCAAATTGTGGAACATTTTCAGAATAATGTTCCTTAACATAAAATTGCCAAACAACTGAATATCCCATCATACATAATATCATACATAAGTACATAATATCATCAAACATCTCAAAGAATCTCTATGCACCAGGGACAAGGGCAAGAATCAATATTGGATGCCTGTGATCCTCAGGCCCAAAACAGACATGGTTCTGTGAAGGAAATCATGCAAAGAAGAAGGCCAAAACTCATTTCAAATGTACTGATGCAAAGTGGAAAACTGTTCTGTGGTCAAATGAATCAAAATGTTCATTTATTTTTGAAAACTATGTACAACACATCCTACAGACTAAAGAGGAGAGGGACCATCTGGCTTGTTATCAGTGCGCTGTTCAAAACACCACTTCTCTAATGGTATAAGAGTGCATAGTGCCTGTGGAATGGGCAGCTTGCACATTTGGAAAGGCTCTATCAATGCCGAACGATATGTATACAGGTTTTAGGGCAACAAATGCTTCCATCCAAAAAAACGTTTTTTTTTAAAGAAAGCCTCGCATATTTGAGCAAGACAATGCTGACTGCATACTGCATTTATTACAATAGCATGACTTCCTAGTAGAACGGTCTGGGTAATGAACTGGCCTGCGTAAAGTCAAGACCATTTTAAAACATTTGGCACATAATAAAACAAGAAAATACAACAAAGGACACCCATAACTGTTGAGCTACTGTTAGAATCCTGTAGCAGACACATATGGGACAACATTCCTTTCCCAAAACTTCAGCAACTGGTCTTTTCTTAGTTCTCAGATGCATACAAACAGAAGACATAATACAACACAGTGGTAAACATGAACTTAATTTATTGTGTAACAATATGGAATTATGAGATTTGCAAATAATTAAATTCTTTCCATATTTTTATTTTTAGGTTTTAATTTAGATTTTGCACATTGTCCAATTACTTTTTGGATTGGGTTTGTAGATTTTCTGTAGGATTTCCTTCTTTCAGGTAACTGCTGTTACTAACCTATTAAATACATACTATATCCCCAATATTTAGTCTTACAATTTAATATTAGCTTAATCACAGTGCCATGTTTTCCAAGTAGTTATTATATATACATTTTATTATATATACATTCTTTGTATTCTTAAAAGCAGCAGCATCACTTGTATAATATATGTTTGTTTATTTGTTTACTTATATGTTTCTATTTTTAATGTTATGATTATTATGATGACTATAATGATTAAGATTATAATTCTAATCAATTTACTTTAATTTTAGTTTTTCTCATTTATCATCCAGTTACTGACATACCATCAAATATCTCTCTCTCGACTCACTCTGTCATTTCTTTCTAGTTGTTTTTTATATGTCTCTAAAAGCATGAATAAACCATAATGAGTACACAATCATATGTTGTACAGTATAAATATGCTATCCACTTTTATAACTCTGATAAAGCTTCAATCATTATAAATGCATTCGTAATTTTGACAGTCGTTGTTAAATGACAAAGGTTCTGTGTTGTATTTCAGTTCAGAAGTTGAATTTATTATGCAGTTTTGTGGTAGGTCTTATATATTTGATTTTTTTGTGCACATTGGTTTGGCAGTGTTTAGTCTAAAAGTAAATTGGCTGTAAAGACACTTACTGGTGCTTTAATAGCTTACGAGACAAATATACACTATATGGACACAAGTATTGAGATGCCTGACTACTCCAGCTATATCTGGGTCTTCCCCAAACTCCAGTTCCAGCATGCCAATGCACAAAGACAGCTCCATGAAGATATGAGTTGGAATGGAAGATCTTGAGTGACCTGCTATAAAGCTCTAACCTCAACCCTATTAAACATCTTTGGGTTGAATTAGAATGCTGACTGCAGCCCAAACCTCCTCACCCTACATCAGTAGCTGACTTTACTAACACTCTTGAGGCTTATAGAGCACAAATCTCCACAACCACACTCCCAAATATAGTGGACCATGTGGGAGTTATTATAGCACATGGTGACTAAATGCGGAATAGGATGTTCAAAAAGCACATACAAATCTTATGGTCAAGTGTCCACAAACGTTCAGCTATATGGTGTAGTTTCCAATTTGTCTATGTGAATCAATTCTTTTAGAGTACCACTATTCAACACTGCTGAATATGTTACTAACAACTATATAACAGCTAATGATGTCTCATTAGTTGATTCAAGTGGTTTCCACAAGAAATAAAAACACCAAAGTGTGTCAAAGTGATCTCCATGATTGAAATTGATTAAGGAAATTGTGAAATTGTGCCTGAAGTGTTCAATAACCTGTTGGTTCTGTGGAATGGCTAAAACTGTTAGAAGAATAATGAAGAGCTCAATCTGGAATGTTAGTCAGCAGGTGGTGCTGGTTTGCTTAAAAATACTTTTCTTTAATTTTTTTTTCTCTAAAGAGATTGAAATGTAATCTGAGTAAAATGGTACATTGTAATAATAGTATCTGTTTTTGAACTGAAGATGTTTTTTTTTTTTTTTTTTTGATAAGCTGCTGTTTGCAATGTGTACAATGTCACACTCTTTTTCAAGTAATTGTAGATACAGATTATTGCCATGCCATGCAATGGTTAGTGTTAGTTTGTCAATTTCAGGTGTGCACTTATGTGTGATAGTAGAAGTAGACAAATAGTTCTTACTCTTGTTTCCTGTGCTATGTGTCCCATTCGAGCTTCTCACTTCTCCCAACTGTCCTTCTGCCTCCACTCCACTAACGAGAACACACAGCCTACAAACACACCTACTTACTACACATAGAACATGCACAGCTTGTGCAATCATCCTACACATCCAGTCAGCTGAAAGCACTGAACAATCTGACCACACACAGTGATTTGTGAAGACCAAAAGCCTTCAATCTGACAATGTCGGAATTGTATAACTTTTATGATTTAGGTTTCTGTTCAAATTTAATGTGACTTTAAGTGGAAGGAAGAATAGGTGGAGATGATTTGGAAAGGTTGTTGTGTGTATGAGGGGTCAGCCATCAGTCCACCACCAGGCTGCTGCTGCTAAATGCCTGCCGTTTATCTACTTTCCTCTGCCTCAGCATCAATCTTTATCAATAAGTTCAATAGTAAAAGCGAAATGCTTTAGCTACTACAATTTGGTTTTCGATCAGTTTATAAGATTTTGAGATTGTAATAACACACTTGTAATCACAGAGATGACTTTCTTTCTTTGTTTCACTTATATCCACAGACGTTCATTTGTACCCACACATCCTTTCTTTTATTTTGGTTTCCTCCCACATCCATGTTCCAAAACCAATTGAGTCTGTAACAGTAACAGCACTATATATGAAAAACTTCCAAAACGAGGTACTGTTGTGTTGGGGTGATGTAAAAAGGTCAAAATGTTGTTTTCATTTTAGTGTGCTCTTGCTCGGGGTGATAACTAGTTTTAAAATATTGCAGGGTCTATTAGCCTTAGCTGCTCTGATCAGAAGGAAATATAGCTTCAGTGCTGCTGAATTATTGGCACCTTTTGCAAAGATGAACAAAGCAGACCATGCTTCATTTTACCATTATAATCAATGACGCCCTTGTCTTGGCAAAGGAAGGATTAAAAACAGCTAATGCTATTAAAATCAGTATAGATTATATTAATAGTGGAGTTTGACAGTTAGTATCGTTTTATAAATCAAATTAATTAGACTTTTATTCTACATGGACAAATGTATTGGGACACCTGACCTTTTCAGCCATATGTGGTTAGTTCTCAAAGTTGGAGCCACAAAATTGTATAGAATGTATTTGTAAGTGATAACATCCTAACCCTTCACTTGATCTAGGAAACCCAAACCTGTTCCAGCATGAAAATGCCCCTGTGCACAAAGTAAGTTTTATAAAGATATGGGTTACATGGGTTGGAGTGGAAGATCTTGAGTGACCTGCTATAGAGCTCTGACCTCAACCCTACTGTACACTTTTGGAATGAATTGGAACACTGACTACACCCCAGGCCTCCTCACCCTACATCAATACTTGTATTTTGTAATACCATGTGGCTTAATGAGCACAAATCTCCACAACCACTACAAAATCTACTGGCACATATTTTCTGAACAGTGGATGTTATTATAACAGCAAATGGGGCCTAAATGTGGAATGGGATTTTCAAAAAGAACATACATGTATGGTCAAGTGTCCGCGAATATTTGTCCATGTAGTATATAAATTTCACAAGTTATTCAACTATATAACAGCATGAATAATGGTAGATAGCAAGATTTTAGACACCTTTAGGCAGGCTGACTGTTTTACCAAATGTTATAAGAATTCAGGCACAGGGATAACAAATTATATTGTGGAGCAATAGAAAACACATACATGCCCATCATTACTCTTTACTCAGCTGAACACTGTTTCCTTTTATACCAGTGCTGAAATGATCACTGATCAGTAATATCTTTCATGTTAAAAGGTGAAACGTTATTCAAACATTGCAACTTTGTCCATTGACGTCAGAAGAGAAGTCACAAGTTAACTGCTTGTTTGAAGTTCGTTACGGTTTACAAACTGATTACACTTATAGTTCGCTGTGGTACATATTAAAGAGAAACCAACACATTCACTGCATGATGAAACTTTCTAGCAAGGTAGCAATGAAAACACCGTAGCAAAGTGGATTAGTGGCAGAAAAGCTCAATTTTGATTAGGACTTGGACATAGCAACATCTAGTGGGTTTTCCCCACGCCACCATATTTTTCTACAAGTTAGGTATACTAAATAATGTATAAAGTCCATTTTATCCAGCATGATGACTTTAGAGAGGGTGCCAATCATTCTCAGCAAATTACTTTAAAATGATAGAAGTCCACCTGGTATATTTACAACAATATGTTGTAGGTCCTGAAAATGTAGTGTGACCCATGACTTCTCTGTGCATTTCATTTACAGAGTAGGCTACTGAGTACTTGACTAGTTGTGTAGAGATTAATGCTGTAGTCAGTGCTTTTAGTTTCTATCCCCCCCTATTCCCTGATGAACATCGTAGCACTGGACTAAGGAATGCTGGAGCTTCTAATATTGCATGATACTAACACAGTTGCCTTGCAGAACTTAGATTGCTGATTAACGCATGCAAACGTAAGGCTCTTGTGTGTATATTTTCAGACAGCCACTTAAAACAGGGCTGCTGTTTGTCTATATATATGACTTTTTATGTGATTTCAATGCAATCCTAACTTCCTGCGCAGTACGCCTGTCCAGCATGCTGCGGTCTCCACCAGCACGGCATCTGTCTCTCTGTCCGCTTCTGCAGCTTTGCCCAATCAGCTTGCCGCTGGGCTGCAGGTAGCCGATCAGGTGCCTGAGCAGACTGCTGCACCCGCCTCTGTAGGCTCTAGCCATGTCAGGTAATGCTGCACGCTTTGACTTTTGCTTGTCTCAAGTCATGTCACCGCATACCTTTCCATGGTTTTTCCTTTTGATTTCAGGTTTGTGCGTGTGTGTGTGTGCGTGTGTGTGTGCGTGTGTGTGTGTGTGTGTGTGTGTGTGATGCAACAAATCTCTGTGCAATGTTTGATGTTTATTTTATTAAAGCTAAACTTCAAGTGTTCATGTACAGTTGGTCAAGACCCACTAATCTAGCTCATTTTTAAATTCCCAATTATATAATGGTTCCTAAATCTAGCACTACCCAAATCTAAAAGATTCTTACAGCAGCTTCACTTCTAACTCTTGTAATTGGAATTTGAAATTAGCTCAATGAAAATTGTTTTTGTTTTTGTAATCAGAGAAAAAGATCCAAGGAGAAACTTAATAATAAAATTGCAGTTGTAGAACAGAAAGCATTTTTATTGCAATTCATAGTCAGTTCTCCAGTTCAAATAATGCTGTATATATATTACTCTTAACATGTTCAGCTTGATTTTAACAGCAATTACAGTGCCCACTGCTGCTTCCATGCTCCATAACTGTGTTATGATTACAAACATTTTTGGTATGTTTTTGAGTTGCTTTACCAATGACCAACACATTGATTAATTCATTATTCATTTCTGACTGAAGCTGAAGGCAAACCCATTTCAACTGTTTACCATTTCATGCATCAGCTGCCCCTGTTGTATCAGCCTGGGTTATATTTGGTTTTGTGTGTGTCAGCTAGAAGCAAATCATAAAGTTGCATTTACAGACCCCACAGGTGCTTTCCTCATCAGTCACTGATCCACTGGCTTTCATAACTCTTTTATAACTCTGTCTTCTACAGCTTTGTGTTACCCCCTGAGCCACAGGCTGCATCTCAAGCTGATCCTGTGGCTCACAAGGCCCAAGAGTCCCCTGTTCTCCCCCCTGAGGGGCCACGCCACCTATCGCTTGCTGCATCAACCATTTCAACTGCTTTGACTGCTCAATCTAGGTACACCTGGCCCTCCTTTCCATTTCTGTTTCGACCCAATTCAGGAGCTGTTCCAAATGATACCACTGATTATCACTAATCCCCTCTCTTTCTCAAGTGGAAGATATATAAGTCCAGTCGTTGATTTGTCGAAATGGGAGTTCTTTTACAATTCATATCATTTTTTTGCACCAAAGCAGAGTATGGATTATATACATGGGGTTGGGGTGGGATCACAGTCATGTGCTTGCTTTTGGTTGTCTAGCCACCAAGTTGTTACTAAACATGACAAGTAGCAATGATACACATGAGAAGGTCATTCAAATTGCTAGAAGTAGCTAGGTTACTAGCTACATTACTAGCTTCTTTTAGGAAAGACATAGTTCTAATTTCCAAACATTCTGTAATTCACACCCTGCCTATAGAATAAAGGAATCCTTTATACTAGTGACTTATATTTCTCCACAAATTCTATATTTTCGTATTCGGGCCGGTTAGAGAAAGATGTAACACTGAACTAAATATCAGTCTTTCATGCCTCTCTCACTGGCTCCCATTAAGAAACCATGTGTATAAGAAAGGGCCACCACCCACTTCTGCGCTGGAGGCCCTGCCAATCACTCCATACTTCAGCAGCAGAGCTTTGCCCAAACGCAAGCAATCAGGAAAAGCAAAGAAAGTGAGGTACAGACATCCATCTGGTTTAACATCGTAGAGGGGTGTGCAGAGTGGCTGAGGATGCTGGGATATAGGGCTACAAAAGCAGTGCTTTAAATAGGACATGTGACTTCATAATCTTTTAAATCACAAAGACCTGATTTTAATTAGTGATTTTTTTTGCAAAAAATACTGGGTTTCTTGTGCTCTCCTAAGGTGGCCTGAGGTTTTGTGTTAGACAATAGCTTTGTTTTTGGTGAAACCGTTTGAAGGTTTCCCTGGGATTAATAAATATAAAATGACTTATACTTAGTTCAGCATGAATGTAAATCATGACTTTAATAAAAATTGACAGATTTAATTTGAAAGATTGACAGAATTATTGTATAATATTTTCTACAAATCGTAATGACTGCTCTAAATGACAATGCGTGATCCGTTGTACACTCAGCGTCCATTTTTTTTAGAACATCTGTACATCACATTCATGCAAGTATCTATCTAGCCATATCAAGTAGCAGCAGTGCAGTGCATAAAATCATGCAGAGATAGGTCGAGAATAGGTCTTTGTCTGGAAAATCTACACACAAAAAAAATCTAACCTGCCCATCTAGAACCAGCAACCATCACAGTCACTGAGATCACTGAAGCTGGTCACCTGTATCTCCATGATTTCATGTATTTCGCTGCTGCCACGAGATTGACTGGATGGATATTTGCCTGTGCATGGGTGCAGGTGTTTCCTGTGAGTGTATGATGTCACTAAAAGCAAGCACTTAACCTCTGTAGTGGTCTAGATACATCAGCAGGCCTGGATGCATTTAATAAGAGCTTTGATTTGACATAAATCGTACATTGTACTTCATCAGCTGTTCAGTTTCTATCCTCATGATGACCCAAATGGTGTGATGTCATGACTCAGTATCCTGGTATGACATTGAGAGTGATTGTTGCTCACAGCTCCACCATCCCACGCTCGCCAGTGTTCACTCTGCACGTCCCCAGCACTCTGCACGCACTCTCTCACACACATCCAACAACACACACACGTGTACTATACTAACCAGCAGCACTTCATGAACTGTAAAACCAATTGGCTTGAATTTACTCAAACGGCGTATGGAAAATATTTGCTTTTTCTCATTTGACTTGTTTTATCATAACTGTTAATTTTGCTAAGTACAACTGATAAATAACCCCTTAATGTTCCAGCTATTTTTCTCAAAAACGGCTAACAACTCAGTAACTACAGTGGTGCTAACTGGAATGTTATGTAGTGATGAGTGTAAGTCTGTATACATTGACAGGAGTTCAAGGGGTTGCATTTAATAATAACATTTCAAATGAGTCAAAACAGTGGCAGCAAGGCTATTGTGTCTTTGTCTTTTCATTTACATGATAAGCAAATCAATTGCTTCCTAACCAGCCTGAAATCGCACAGAAGGCTTCAGGCATGCATTTTCAATGTTCCTGCTCTGCTTCGTTTTTAATTTATGACTTCATCAACCTTGAGGTTGATGCAGTGTGGACTGGAGTGCAACTGAAACTAGTGTGGGGTGATCAGAATTTCTTAAAACATACTATATACAGTACATACATTTATTAAAATGGCGCTTTTACTAGTTGAGTTTAGATAAATGATTTTAATGTACAGATAATATACAGAGCTTCTTTTGAAAACATGCTACTTAAGATGAGATGCAGGTTCATGAAATTAGATACTTGTTCTAACCAGAATTAGGATGTGCTAAGGCATCTAAAAATGGCATGGTGCTGTGGAGGGTAATGTTGCCAGTTTGATCCTGAACTCAGGTTGCTGTCTATGCTGGGTTTTGCATGTTCTTCCTGTGTCTATATGGGTTTCCTCTGGGATTTTCAGGTTCTGATTTTAGAGGTGATTATAAGTTTATTATAAATTGCTACTGCTATGCCATCCAAGGTAAATTTCCACCCAGTATTTAAGCTTTTCTGACCAACATGACAATGACGTTACTGAAGGTAACTGAATGACTATATGTTTTAGATTTAAAAAAATTATAATGAATAGTTACTTTAGACCCCATCACATTATGAAATACTAATTAGTTTTCTCTGAATTAGTACACTTTACCAAATAACATACTGATAACCATGAAGTGTAGTGTATTTAGCCAGAACTGTATAAGTTTTAGTGTACTTCTTGGTAGCTGTGGTTATCAAACTTTGAACTATGATTCCACCATTCCATCAATTTATTGTGGCTCTCCATGTTTGACCAAATTGGTGTACCCTTACTAACCACTTTCACAGGAACACCTATATACCTGCTGATTCGTGCTATTTCCCAATCAGCCAGTCGCAGCTGGCAGCTTAATATTAAAAAACTAATTTCTTGGCTGATGCAACCCAATGTGGTCTGCTGTTATAGCACAACCATCTTAAGGTTCAACATACTGTGCTTTTTGAGATGCTTCTCAGCATTGTTGTAAAGAGTGAAACTGGTGTTCACAGGGTGTTTTTTGTCTTTACGCACCATTTAATGTAAACTCTAGAAACTACGAGTGAAAATCCCAGGAGATCAGCAGCTTCTGAAATACGCACATCAGGCCGTGTTCACCATGTGAACGTAACTGAAGCTCTTAACTTCTATGTGCATGATCTTAAGGTAATGTGCTGCCATATAATTGTGGATTAGTTAATGAATAAGCAGGTATACAGGTGCCTCTATGAAATTGGCTGGTGAGTGTATATAAAAAATCATGTCATGAATTTACTGTGGCCCTTAGGGAAACCATGCCTATTAATTGTTCATCTACAGATTTACTATTTAAATTTCTGTTAAATGTTATACTATTAATATTACAAATTATGACATAGTAAAGAAGCTGTAGCCAGTTTTCGTTAAGGTTGGGAGTCAGGCGCTTTATTGAGCAAGCCAACGATGAAGAGCTTTTTTCTGTTTGGCTTGACAACCTTGTGTACATGGACACATCAGTATATGTTTGTTTAGGTCTTGCTGAGTGAATGAGTGCATGGTTTCTATAGATGAAATGCCATTGTTCCATCCTGTTTTGTTGCCATGTTCACTTATTCTGTAACTTGGCACAGTCACCTTGAGACATCTGCCTCTGCTGTCATCAGGCCAAGCAGAGCCAGAAACATCTGCCTAAATGTGCATGTAAATGAGTGAAGTATGGTTTATGAAATAAAACCTTTCTGATCTGCTATGTGAGAAATGCTAATGGAATACAGAAAATACTAGATATAAAGTTGGACTTCATAAAAAAATAAATAAAAATTATAATCTAACTGAACTCAAATACAGCTATAGGTGTACATGGCTCCTTTTTTTTTTTTTTGGAAATCGAATTTCGAATGTTGCTTTTTTTTCACACACTTGCACTATCACTTTCTTTCACTGTCCTGCATTATAGCTTCACCATGCAGTCCTCATCCAGTTACAGATCACAATACCAAACCTCCGGCATCAGGTACTGGTGCAGCACTGCTTCTTTTCCAACCCATCACTCATTCTCTTCCTCCATAAGTGTCAGAGTAAATAACAAATCTGCTCTTCCCTTTCTCCCTCTCTATTCCTAGCCTACTGACTCTAAGGATGATACTTATGCTTTAAGGATGTTTACTTAACCATTTATGTTTTAACCCTTTTTGACCACGATGCAAGTGTCACTGTGGTGATAGCGGCTTTCTCTTTTTTCTGTTTATTTTTTTAACACTGTCTCTTTGACAACAGGTTATCTGTCTCACAATATATGTGGCTGTGTAAAAAAAAAAACAATACTAATTTGTACCTTATAAAAGATGAAGAGAAAAACTCAGGTAAGGTGTGTGACACCTGGACACTTCATGCGGAGATAACCAGGCATTTATCCAAATCTTATTTTAGTTTTTATTACATTACAACGAACGTTTTCTATTGTAATCAAAAAGCAGCGAGGTCACTCCAGGTTTTTTTTTTTTTTTTTCAGCGGCCAGTATCCACAGCAGCCACCTATGCAGCAAGCTCCAAATGCTCAACAGCCTGTTCATATGCAAACAGCTCCACTGATGCAACAGGCCCCGCCCATGCAGCAGAGCTCCATCCACATCCCTGTAGGTCCATCTCCAACTAAAGTGGTCAGCACTGCCACCATTGTGCCCACAGCATATCCCACTGCTCCAGGTAACTATAGCACACTCTATCTATCACTCTTTTGTCATGATTAGTCTTTTCTGAGAAACATTCAACACACCTGTGGGTCTATTAATGTCACCCAAAATATGCAAATTGGTGCTTCAAGATCTTAATTTGCATATGAAAACCTGATAGGCTTCAGTTTATTTTTCCCTTTCTGTCATGCTTCCATCAGAACCATCTGTCCATCAGAACTAATGGTCTTTAGGGGTTAATCACATAGTTGATCACTGATGCTCTTTACTCCTTTAAATTAGTGGAGTCACCATCGGTTGTAGTTTCCCTGAACAAGTGCCAGTTAGTGTGTTTAAAACCATTCTGAAAAGCAGTGATTGCTGCTGCTCGTCAGATTTTCACCTGTTTCAGATCTGAAACGGTTGAAGCAGGTCTAATGAGCAGGTCTGATGAGCAGTCTGTATGGTGGGATTAGTATAGAACAGTAGTCTGTGGTTAACTCAGTACATGTGATGGAATAGGAAGCACTTCTAATTTGCATAGAAAGATGATTAAAATCTTTGGCGACAATGTTTTCTTTATTCTTGTCACATATTTAAGGCTTTGGGACAGCATTTTAGACTGGCCATGTTCATGTCCTTATCTCTATAATTGCAGTACAGTTTATCTGACAAATGTTTTTTTTTTACATTTTTATAATATTTGTCTGTTAGTTACACACACTTAGAACAAAAAGCTGTGATAAATGCAGCAGATAATAATTACACATTGCAAGAAATGTACCCATCTACAGGCTGCAAATAAACTCAGTGTGAGGTCTGTCACAGAATCTTTATTACAGTTTGTCATTTTGAGTACACTGCTATAACCTTGCATTTTTCAACAGAGTTTTTTGTCGGTAATTTGAAACTGAGATGCATTTCATGTTGTTGATTACAGCGTGTGAGTGGCAGGGGGAAAAGGCGCAGCGTGGCGTCCATTTCAGAGAAGGTAAACACACAGTTCCACATTGTGCCAAAAAAAATGTTACTTATTACATCTTTACCAAATAAGGGTTTTTAGAGGAGGGTTCCTGAAAATGGCTCTAAGAAATAGTCCCAGAACAGGGCTCTAAGAGGACACTAAGGGAGGATCTTAACAGACAGCTCTTTGGACCAAAGTGAAATTACACATTCTGTTTCAGTACCTATTTCAGTGTAGGTGTTTTAACTGGAAAGGAACTGAAAAAAACGATGGCTTGTGCCCAACCAAATTAGCATACACCAGTAAGGGGGTAGAAATGTCAATCATGAATTATTTAATACATTTTAAGTGATCTAATCTTGTCTTTTTTTCCTTTGCAGGCCTTATTCAGCCCCCTGCTCCGGCTCCTGCTGCTCCTGCCCCAGTTCATGTTCCTCATCCTGCCCCAGTTCATGTTCCTCCTCCTGCTACAGTTCATTTTTCTCCTCCTGCCCCAGTTTATTTTCCTGCTCCCACCCCTCCTGCTCCTGCCCCTGGCCCCACCCAATCTTCCAACAGACCCCCATGGGTCACAGATGACACTTTTGCTCAGAAGTTTGACCCCTGCAAGACCACCACCACCAGCGTCAAAGTACAGCCTCTTCCTACTGCAGCCCCACCACCTCCTGCCTACATTCCCAACCCTTCCCCTGCCCCTGCTGCCCCAGCCCTGCCCCAGCCCCATTTATCCCTGCCCCGTTCCAACCTGTGGCTCGTGGCACAGCACAGAGAGCAGAACGCTTTGCTGCAAGCAATAGGACACCGATGTGTGGGTCCTGCAACAACATCATCAGGTGCGAAAAAATAAACTTATACACACAAACATAAAGCACAGAAATTCATATGTTTGACTTTAAAAAAAAGTCAGTACAATGATTTTTTTTTTTTTTATGACTATTATTACTTGATCACTGCTCCGATATAGAGGGCCCTTCCTGGTGGCACTGGGTCGCTCATGGCACCCAGAGGAGTTTAACTGCCATTACTGCCACACATCACTGGCTGACGTCTGCTTTGTGGAGGAGCAGAATAATGTTTACTGCGAGAACTGTTACAGAGAGTTCTTTGCCCCTACCTGTGCCCGCTGCAACACTAAGATCATGGGAGTGAGTTCTAGCACCTACACGCAAACAGTCACCCACATCGTTCTAAATGGTACATGTGTAGGATGTTACAATGCGCACTGTGTCCTAAACAGGAAGTGATGCATGCTCTGAGGCAAACCTGGCACACTACCTGCTTTGTGTGTGCTGCGTGTGGGAAACCGTTTGGAAACAGCCTCTTTCACATGGAGGATGGAGAACCTTACTGTGAGAAAGGTACAATAAGAATACCTGCTCCATTTATCTATTAATTCCACTTGTAGGATTGTCTTGTTCATTGTTGTGCTTCTTTGTGATTAGATCATAATTAGACCAACCCTCATGTTTAGTCGTAGCTTCATTTGTTCTTTCCTGCTGCCATCTTACTCATGTTATGACATTATGACGGGGAAGAGACTTTGGAGAAAAGCGTCTGCCAAATAGATGTTTCTGTATGAATTTAAACACAAAATTCCTCATCCTAAAGGAATGCTCAACCTTTTTCATCCTAACCGCCATCAACTGTTTTTGAAGCATATGTGTCATCAAAACAGACAAGGGCCATTGGTAAACTTAGCAAAGAAACACTTTCAAAATGTGATTTTATAAGCACATTCAAAAATAAGAACTTTAAAAGAATAAAACGTTGATAAAATGTAAATTATGCAATAATAATAATTATTATTATTAATACGAATAATGTTTTGGATAAGACAAGTCTTATGTAGAGAGAGATCTCATGCTGACTCCATCCAAAATTGTTAAATAAACTGCCATATTAAATGATTTTATGTATTCTTTGTTAAATTAAAAGGTTTTTAGTCTTTTTATTTAAAGTTTTAAATGATTTGGTATGTCCCTTTGAATGAGCTGTGCTTATAGAAATACTTAGAATGTATAAGAATGATTCATGCAAAAAGCTTTAATCAGTAATTTTGTATTTATTTAAGACTTGCACAGTTTCTGTGCTTTTGTGGTCTCTGTTTGTGAATAGATATGTTCTTTTTGGGTGTTTCAAGTACCTATATGTTCTATATCTTAGTAACTTCCTGTCTCTGTAGGGACCAGTTAAATATATTAAGTTTCATTTGAAAAGTAAAAATAAATAAATACATTTGAATGTATAACAAATGGATTAAACTTTTCTTTCCCCCAAATAAATGCCTCAACAACTGTCCCTCAGCTTTCCTTATAAAGGTTTTTAGTGCTATATTTTAATTTTTCCAAATTTCCTTCAGATTACATCGCACTCTTCAGCACTAAGTGCCATGGCTGTGATTTTCCGGTGGAGGCTGGAGACAAGTTTATTGAAGCTCTTGGCCACACATGGCACGACACCTGCTTTGTGTGTTCGGTAAGAACAACTTCAAATATTTGCGAATATCTGCGTTCTGTTCTGTCATGCAGGTTTCATAAACGCTCGAATCGTTATCTTCCTCAGGTTTGCCATATAAATCTGGAAGGCCAGCCGTTCTATTCGAAGAAGGACAAACCTCTATGCAAGAAACATGCACACGCCATCAACGTGTAGATCCACAAGGAGTACAGCGATCATCCTGGTCACTGCATTTGCCTTAATATTGGTTAGAGCTTATTTTATAGAGGGATTCGAAATCTATTAAAATACGGATCCTAAAATTAAATCCAGCCCGACCTACATATTATATATTATATACTAATGCTAATCTAAAAATTTAATTTAATTTCAATTTAATACAGAAATATGGATTATAGTGAGAGTTCTGGGGAAATATAGATTATCTTAATGCATTTAATTTAATTTGTAATGAATTGAATATACAGAGCTTAAAGTATCCAATGAGGAAAAAATCACTTGAGTTAAACTTGAATTGATTGTATGATTATGCATGTTGCATTTGCAATGTGCTCATTTTAGTCTGGATGATTGAGTTTCATTTCACTGAATGAGCTTTTTATTTAACTAGAATTTCACTTTTATTATTTCACTGTTTAAGATTGTGAATTTTGTGTTGATTTTTCAATGGTAAATGAAGGTAATATAGTACAGAATACAAAAAAAGAGACATGGTAGTATTTTTATTTTAGCTAGAGACTTTGGTATGAGGTATAGCAACCTGTTTTAACTTAAAAATAAAGTTGTTTGGGTGTGAAACATGTATTTAAAGCAAAGTGTTCTGGATTTCTTTCCTAGATGTTGTCTTTACTGATTTGGAGATTATATCTGTACCCGTGCCTTACGTTCCCTAAATAAGAACTTATATTTCTATTGAGTGAGCCTTGTTTGAGTCAACATGTTGACGCCTGGCTGAGGCAGTCAGCTGGTGTGGTGTTGTTTTATTGCTGACTTGGTTTGATGCCTAATTTATTTGTTTTGTGTACGTGTGATGGGAAATGCATGCATTTTTTGAATCTGTATATATAATGTTCCACTTTCACTGATTATTAATTAATCGATCTATAATCAAATCAATGTCTGTCTTTTGGTTTGTGATTTAAGAAACAGAAAAAGGTGTTATGTTCACCTTCTGTTCATGCATGTTTCCTGTAAAAACAAAGAAAAAAAATACATGCTGGTCAGCGGATCAGCTTAGGCTGAAATCGCACATTGTTGTCAGGATAATGCCCTGCAATGGACCGCAGTCTTATTCATGGTGTTTAACTGCCTCACACCTAGTGTTCCAGAGATAGGCCCTGGATATACCACAATTCAGGACAAAGTGCTTACTGGAGATAAATAAATGAATCAACACCAGAAAATATTGAATGAATTGGTAATGCAGAACTCACCTGCTTTATGATCAAGTAACAGAGTTTCTGGAGTTGAATGAGCATTTTTTATTTGTTTCCACTCCTGTTAATAGCACACTCCTGTATGTTTTTCAGCTCTATATCTCACATACAGAAATGTGGGTTATATTGTAAAAGAAATAAACCTGTGCAACAGGCTAATATATAGATTTATTCAGTATAATCTTTCACAAAATAGATTTTTATTTAAGTGTCTCAAAACATAGCTGATTATCTATTTATATAGATTAAGGCATGTTAATATCTTATCTTTTACTGGAGTATTAAATGAAAATAGTGTTATACAGCTGTATATTCAGAGACAGTGTGAAACAATGGGGATGTGTGCAGAGACAGAAATGTTGTGTTGTGTACATTTCCTCCATATATTTATTTTGTTGTACCTTTTTCAAATACTAATTGTCTCACTACAGGTTTAATAGCCAGGTATAATTTTTCTGTCATGCAACATTCATGGATTGTAACAAAATGAAAGCGATTTTTGTGTGAATTTTTGAAAAAAATCAAAAACCATTCAGAATTTGTCATATAACTTGTCAGAAACTGGCTTTAAAATCGGAGGAACTAATTGTGTTGAGATGCTTAGTGTAGTTTGCTGGCATAGATCGTTTTTTGTATTCATTGGTAACTGCAGATATTTTTGCTTTGTGCCAGATGGAGAGCATATCCAGTGCTGAACTGCTTAACATGAATTGTATCATATAATATACAGTAAATGTACTCTATAAGAAATTGTCCTTAGTTGCTCCATTCAATGTGCAAGCTTTTCATTCCCTGTCTTGTTGCTACAGCCTGCCATTGGAGCATATTAACAATATTTCAGTCATATATGTCTACATGAAGGAGACATGGTATTGTAGTAGGTAGCATTGTGGGCTTAAACCTGAGATCGTTTCACAGCTACGCATGTTTGGTTTTCCTTTGGTTCGCTCTCAGTGAGAAGGATTGGCTATGCTGAATTGGCCCTACATGCAAATAGGTATTTGAATTGTGCTTTGCACTGGACTGCATTTACATTTTACATTTATGGCATTTTCCAGAGCGACTTACAATTATCTCATTCACACAACTGAGCTGTTGAAGGATAAGGTCCTTGCTCAAGGGCCCAGCAGTGACAGCCTAGTGGTGGCCAGATTTAAATTTCTGATCAGAAGTCCCACATCTTAACCACTAAGCTACCCCTTCCACAAATATTATGGCATTTGGCAGACATTGTGATTCAGAGCAGCTTGGTGGTTCTGGGATTTGATCTCATGACCTTCCAGTCTAAAGTCCCATGCCTTAAACACTAAGCTGCCACCTCCCTGTCAAGCAACATTTATGGATTGTAACAAATGAAACCGATGTATATGGACTAGCTTCCTATCCATTGTACAGTCTTCCTCCTTGTGGACCCAGTGCTATCAGGAAAGGCTCAGAGACCCTAATCAGGATCAAGCAGTTACTGAAAATGCATACAATTATAAATACCTCTCAAAACATGGTTTCAAATTAATTGACTTGGTGCTGATGGTGTTACTTTGATACAACTTAAAAGAGATGGTTAAGTGTAGGACAAATGTTGCCCTCCTTTACATGTGAATGTGTTTAATTCAGCTAATATAATCCACACCCAAGACTACATTTTTTTTTTTTTTTTTTTATATTTCATAAGATTCACATATGTAACATATCTAGCATCCTTTTATAATTAGTTTGAAACTATAATTCAAATATTAATTACATACATAAATGATATTTGGCTCTAGAATTAATGGAATTTCTTTTTATTTCTCTGTATAAATATAATTTGTATGAATTATAAATGTTGTATTCATTTTGTAGGCTGTATGATCGTTCTCATGTCACAGAGTACACAAAAGGTCTGATCGTTCACCACTTACAGCATACCCCCACCCTACACAGTATCATTTTAGTGTTCAAAGAATTCTGCTCAATAATGCAGCAGATAGCATTTTGGCAAAACTACATATGAACACGAATAAAGATGTGTAATATCTGGAGGGAAAAGGGCTCCATGAATGTACCGTATTAGCCCTTTTTTTCAATTGACTGGTTTACCATATGCTCCCACTAGCCTGATATTATTAGTGATGTTTTAGTTGCCAGATATGTACACTGTGATTATGACTCCTTTATGTGTGTCATGATTATAATAAACATGGTATTTTGCAATATAGTGACGTTTGGTTGTGGTTTGCTTTCTAAAAAAATATAACCACAGTTGGCTATGAGTCAGATCTGAGGTGACTCTTCCAACTGAATGTTTATTGCTAACATGCATATACTGTCTTTGGATAGATAGATACATTTTTGTCATTGCACAGTACAAGTACACAGCAACGAAATGTAGGTTAGCAACTACCTTAAGTGCAAATAGTAGCATTGTGCAAACTTACAATAGCAGATTAATATGTAAATATATGTACAGCAAAAAAAAAAAAAAAAAGTTATATATATATAACTTTATTTTCATGACTATGAAAATTGTAGAGTCACACTGAAGGCATCAAGGGCTATTTGACCAAGAAGGAAAGTGATGGGGTGCTGCGCCAGATGACCTGGCCTCCACAGTCACCGGACCTGAACCCAATCGAGATGGTTTAGGGGTGAGCTGGACCGCAGAGTGAAGGCAAAAGGGCCAACAAGTGCCAAGCATCTCTCGGGGAACTCCTTCAAGACTGTTGGAAGACCATTTCAGGTGACTACCTCTTAAAGCTCATCAAGAGAATGCCAAGAGTGTGCAAAGCAGTAATCAAAGCAAAAGGTGGCTACTTTGAAGAACCTACAATATGACATTTTTCAGTTGTTTCACACTTTTTTGTTATGTATATTACTGTTATGTATATAATTCCATATATAATTCCATGTGTTAATTCATAGTTTTGATGCCTTCAGTGTGAATCTACAATTTTCATAGTCATGAAAATAAAGAAAACTCTTTGAATGAGAAGGTGTGTCCAAACTTCTGGTCTGTATTGTGTGTATATATGTATATATATATATATATATATATATATATATATATATATATATATATATATATATATATATATATATATATATACAGTATATATAATAAAACAATGGGCAGGAGCTGTTAAAGTGCAACAAATAAATATAAAGGCTCAGGGCAGTGTAGAAATGTACAAAAACTGTAGAGAAAGTATATAAATTATAAAAAAAATTGATTTGCGCATAATGTGTGTAAGGACAATAGATAAGAGAATAGAGGATATTAATTAACTATATGAGATATGTACATTGTATGTATGACTGTACAAATATTATACACAGTGTATATACAGATGATATATAGATATGTAGAAGATACTCTAGGATTAGATTATATTATACTATCCAATGTTAAGAAATGTTTTTGTTGTTTTTTTTTAGATTTTCTAATATTGTATTAAACATTTTGAGTCATAGGCAAGTATGAATAATCAATGATCAAATGACAAACTTTGTTATTTAAAAGTAATATAAATGTAAAACAATAAAAGTTAAGCAATGTAAAATAGATATGCATATAAAAATAGTGTAAGATAGTGTATAGTGTAAGAGTGTGGTGTGGTGTGGTGTAGTGGAGTGTAAACATTGTATAGACCTGTATAAACAGTAGACTTAAGTAGAGTTAAAGTGGCAATGCAGAGCAAACACTGTCCACAGTGTAAACATTGTAAACAATGATCAAAATAAATAGGGATATACACTACTGTGTGTAACTGTTACACCCAAACCTGCACCTCTGATCACAAGCTCTGGGTGGTGACCAAAAGAATGAGGTTGAGAAGACAAGCGAATAAAATGAGCTTTTTTGCAGGATGTCTGAGCTCAGCTTTAAAGACACACTATATGGACACCTGGCCATAAGATTTGCATGTGCTTTTTGAACATCCTATTCCACATTTAGTGCCCATTTGCTGTTACAATGTCCTCAATTCTTCTGGGAAGATGTTCCACTACATTTTGGAGTGTGCTTGTAAAGATTTGTGCTCTTCACCCATGAGGGTGTTAGTAAAGTCAGTTACTGATGATAATGATGTTAAGGACTCCTGGGGTGCAGTCAGCATTCCAAATCAGAACAATGGTGTTCTGTAGGGTTAAAGGCAGAGCTCCAAAAACATCAGATGCACCTTTAGTGTAAAAGTTTGGGGAAGAACCACGCATGGCTGGGAAATTCAGGTTTCACAACACTTATGTCAATATATTGTGAAGTGACGAGCTGGGACATTTGGCAGAAGCTCAAAGTTAGGTTGCTGCTCCTCTGGATCAAAAGGAGTCAGTTGAGGTGGTTTGGGCATCTGTTCATGATACATCCTGGATTCATCTGGGGAGGTTTTTGTGGGAAGTCAAATAAGGACTGAATAGAGAGTGTATATATATCTCACCTGGCCTGGGAACACCTGGGTATTCTTGAAGAGAACCTGGATGGCAGGTCTGGTGAGGAGAATATGACATGATCACTGGTACCTCAGGGCAATGTTTAACGAGAGAGAGAGAGAGAGAGAGAGAGAGAGAGAGAGAGAGAGAGAGAGAGAGAGAGGCAGAGTGTGTGTGTGTTTGTGTGTGTGTGTGTGTGTGTGTGTGTGTGTGTGTGTGTAGAGAGAGAGAGAGAGAGAAAGGCAGAGTGTGTGTGTGTGTGTGTGTGTGTGTGTAAGAGAGAGAGAGAGAGAGAGAGAGAGAGAGAGATAGGCAGTGTGTGTGTGTGTGTGTGTGTGTGTGTGTGTGTGTGTGTCTGAGAGAGAGAGAGAGAGAGAGAGAGAGAGACATCAGATACACTTGGTATATAATATCTAAGGGACTCGGTGCAGTGTGCTCACATGTCTCGAATGGAATGACATTTCTGATGAAAATAGCAATCACTCAGTGACCACTTTCATCCATCCATCCACAAATCCACCTTCATTAGCCTCAGTCAACACAAAGCCAATTTTATGAACTACAATACACATTCTACAGGATCGTCCTGAACACATGTTCATACTCAAGTTCCAGTTTTCAGTCCACCTCCACCTACCTAGTCTAGGTTTGTCCGTGGGGAGGCGCTGCTGAGCTGCAACTTCACTATATGTAAATGAGACTCATTTGTCTTCTGTCTCTCCGATGCCCAGGCGCGTTGGGCGAATAGTTCGATGTTAGCAGGGGTGTGATCGAGACTTTCTCCGAGTCGTGGGCAGCTACTGAGTGATAGAAAACGACCTACTGATACAGTCACTGGAAAGGTTTTCCTCGTGTCTGCTTTTGCGGGGTGATCGATTCGCTCCAGACTGGTGCCTCTTGGAGAAGTTATTCAGCGCCAGGCGACGCGGATTGTTCGGGGCTTACACACACACACACACACACACACACACACACACTCACACGCTACTACCGTTTCACTAAAAGTCTAAAACGACGATTAAAAAAACGGTAAGTAATATAATAACAGATATTGCCTCAACACTTTGAGTCTTTTGCTCGTGTTTGTAGTTACGCTTTCATTTCCCTGTTCACCTTCACCTCATCAGCGAGCCATCTTACCTGTCTCCGGAACTAGCTAATTCTCTCTTAGCCCCCTCACCACTACGGGGTGTGTGGTTTTTACTTACTTAAAAAAAGTACTTTAAATATGTTTTTATATATTATTCGTTTAAAAACCGTTCCCCGAGCAGGTTTATCGTAGTTATAGCTATAGATAGTTACTCAGGGTTTGCTTGTGAACGTTATTGTTCGTTGGTTGCTAGCTCCCCGCTAACACATCCACTTAGCGCGACGTGAAGCTAGTCGGCTATTTACAGTTTATTTCCCTCAGTATGGCTACAGAGACATTGCTTTTTGGTGTATTTTAAAATATTTGGTTTGTGTGTAACATTTTAGAAAGTTACAGCGAACGTGCTTAAACAACCTGTCAGCTAGCAAAGAAGTTAGCCGAGCAGAAAGAGATAGAAGCGGACGCAGTTTGGATTCTGGATAAATGAGTTATTAGCTATTTGTTTTGGATATACAAAGCAGTAATAAACAACAAAACTTGGACACGAATGGAAGAAATTCCACACATTTATTATTATTATTTTTTATTATTTGCATAAAGTGTTTTCCAGTTGGGTTTTCCTGCTTCCTCCTCTCACACTGCTTATACAGGTGTGTATAGTTTATTGTTTTCAACAATTTACTTCCTCTTTTTATTTCCAGGGAGGGAAAATACAAATGTGCATTTATTAAGAGGAAAAAATTTGTTGTGATCGTAATCTTTCCTTCTTCTGAGTTGCATTCTGGTTACATATTTAAGTGAATAGTAGAACAGTACTGTTCATGTTGCACATTTTGTGGTCACGTGATATATTTCCATTTACCCCAATGACATTTTGCAGACATCTTTATTTTGGGCAACTTACAATTATCTCATTTACACAGGGAAAAAAAATAAAAGATGATGGGAGTTTTTTGGTCCAGGAGTGGTGCCTTGATGGTGCTGGGATTTGAACCCATGACCTTCTGATTGGAAGTCCAATGTCTTATTTGCAGTCATGGTAGATTTTCACAAGGCAATTTATTTTTAAATCCGGATACCAGCTGGAAATCACAATGTTATACAAATATACAATCTGGACAACTTTCTTGATGCTATATTATTATAAAGCTGTGTTATATTAAATGGGATGCTGCAAAACATCTCTAATCGTCACAAGTCTCTTATCAGTCACTCGTCTTCACATTACATATTCACAGGTCAGAGCTCCCTGAACCACATGCAAAACTTTGTTGAGCTTACGCTTCCTGTGTCCATCATACCCATTCGCTGTTTGGGAGTCTTGCGAGTGTGGGTTTAACCGTTGTGCTTTAACGTCCCGATACATTTGTACATTGGGATATTGGAAGTTCAGATGTAAACAAATGATAAATTTGATGGCTTTTCCACCAGACAAGTGGAAGCTCCAATGTGCTCTTTTAGTTGTCCTGAAATCTAATGTACAGCAAGCCAGGTCTTTTTTTAAATGCATTAATGCAATGCACATTTGTTTGTTTTTGTTTGTTTGTTTGTTTTGTTTGTATTTTAACCAGAAGGAGACCGCATTGTTTCATTCCATTTTTCTATTTTCTACAAGGCATTTGCTGTTATCGGCTTGAAACGATGTTAGTGTATATATAATGCTTTTTATATGGTAACTGTATGAAAATATGGGCATAATCTTTTTGGCCACAAGTCTAATCAGCAAACAGTCAAATATACTGTTGAAGGTGTGAATGTAACAGGTTTAAACTCTTCTGCAAAATCTCTGAACCGTATAAACACACTAATGATTCAGATCTAAGCACCTAGTCAATTGTACCATTAAAAATGTGGGATGGGAGATTCTTCGCAAGGACAGGAATTGCACTGGTACATCATAGACAATGCAATATGTCACAGCCCTTGTTTCTACATAGCTGCATGTTTTTTTGATTCTGAAAGAAAAGTTTTATTTGTAGCACTGATGACACAAAGTCAAAACCATATCATCAGTCAGATCGTGCCCAGGCTGATGTGTGTTATGCAGCAGGTGATGCAGTTTCGATGTACACGCTATATTGTGATACTTTCGCCAATACAAGGTCATTGTGTCTAAACATAGCTACATACCAGATTATGTTTTTTGTAAAAGCCTAGGTTGGAGGTTATGGCCAGTGTAATTCAGTGTTTTGAGTTTTACCTGCAACAGAAAGTCTTCATGGTGCAGTTTGAGTGGCTAATTATTATTATAATTTTGTATATAGCCAGTAGTTTTAAGCCTAGAAAAAATAGAAAATATAATGAGAATAAAGCCATCAAAATAGCGATAATAGATCAATAGTTGATGTTTATGTATCTTCTAAATGCGAATCATGTCATTTTTTTGGAGAACATTAGCTTATAGATAATGTTAATTCTAACAAATTCATCCTAAAACCATCAAAACTTCCATTTTGATTTTCAAGGGACCTTAAAACTTCCTTGTCTGACAGGAAGTTATTTTTAAGGGTTGGGGGATTGGGGATTCAAAACTAATTGCCTGGATGTGAAATCTGTTTAGATACCCCGGCAATTCATTTGTCCCTCCTGCAACTGTTAAAATTTTCCGGCTGGCCTGCACACAGTCTCAGCTGCGATTATAAAGTAAATATGCCATTTGTCAATTTTTGAGCTTTTAAAACGTTTTCAATGAGTTGGTCACAGGTGCACTTTGATTGCATAAATGATGTGGTATTTATTTTTCATTAGTGCATAAAGGTACATTCTTTCTTAGTTAGAAAAATGTGTGTCCCCCACAGGATTTAGCGTTAGTGCTTTGAGGTTTTGCATTTATCTCTTGCAGTCTAAAAGCTGGTTTTAATTTGTAGAGACTGGGGGCAGCTGTGTGTGTGTGTGTGTGTATCTGCTCCTTTACCTACTGCTCCATGCCTAAAGCATTAGCTGGTACAGGGTCAAAAGCCAGATGGGGCCTAATATCATGATCCAAGTCCATCAGAAAAGCGAAAGTTTGACACTTGGCTATATACATGTGCCAAACAGCTGTACATTCCTCAGCTTCTCTCACAAGTCTGCATTTAGGGGGAAAAACAACGTTTTTTTCAGCACTGGAAAAAATGAACAAAAGAGAGGTGAGAGTAGGCCACGTGTAATGTTTGGACACAGGAAATATCAGCGTTGTTCATGCTGGACTTTTTCTTTAAGTTATACAGATGCATGAGCATGAAATTTACAGGTTTAAAAAGGGGGTTAATACATTTGCTGAACCAGACAGTGGCTTTCAGTACTATTGAGTTTGCTTATACGATGCACATTTCTACCACTGGCCAAAAGAAATGTATGGATTTAAAATGTGGTTCTTGTTCCAGTCTCAAGAGTGTTGACCGGGCAATCACTATCATTCGATCACAGTCAAAATATCCCTCCACTAACAGTAGGTGCATTAACATGCTGTTGAGAATTCCCTTCTGTACTGTATTTATGGCTTTCCAGATGTTATTTCTGTTTACACAGTGACGAGTGACCAATTAAAGGAAAAAAACAGCATAATGTCTCGTTTTTGTCTCCAGAGTAGCTGTAATATGGCCCGGCAAAAATTCTCTGGAATCCATCCAATAGATATTCCCTCTGTTTTATTTTTTTTTTGTTTCTGTTTAACTCAGAGCTTCAAGATTTCCCATAATCTTTCATCACGTAGAGATCTTTTGACCGTGAAGGTCATAGTATATGACCTAAAAAAAAAAAAAAAAAAAATTCCATTCCAAATATTTTCCCCAGTCTTAGTGGATGGAGTTATCAAAGCCATTTCATCATAGGAGAAAGATGACCTGACTTCTAGGTTTTATCTTCATTTGATGAGCTTTTATGTTTTAAGCAAAACAGTTATTCTTTTTTTTTTTTTTTTTCTTTGCTTGGCATGTCTGCTGAAGATATCACCAACATTAGTGTTGTAACAGTTTTGAGGTAGGAATGTTTACATGGGGAACAAAGATAATCTGACTGATTCACACAGTGAAATGTTTGTGTGCAGGTATAGAAAATATATGCACACTTGGAATGTGACCAATCAGATTCAAGGATTAAAACTCTATTATACTGTATTGTTCACTACTCTTATAAGTGGTGTGTGGTTTTTTTTGCACTTTTATATGTGGAAATAACTGGCTAGATGCATCGCTTTTACTATAAGGATTTACTGTACGTATATCGGCTTTGGAAAATCGCACGGCTTCATTTGGAAAGTGGTAGCTCCGTGGTTTATATGTTTGAATACTGACCAGAATGTAATGAGTTTAAATCTCAGCTGTCACTGCTTGTCCCTTGAGTAAGACTATTAACTGCTCAGGTGTGCAAATAAAACGAACATCTGTTGCTCTGGAATGTTATAAATGTAATGTAATGTTCCACCGTTTAGTTATTCAATTTATACTTATTATCCTTTTACATATTTATACTGTGGTATGAATACATACGGTAATGACATCACCAAAGGCTGCGGTGTCTGTACCATGTTTTGTCTTATACTGCAGCATGTACAGAGAAAGGCAGCCTGAGTATCTCCTCAAGTGAATGAGGATGATGTGTGCACAGGCGAAAGTGAGTGGGGGAAAATTTGCAGTAGAAATGAGTGCATCCAGTTCCGAAGAAAAGGCGTCCTCTGTTATTTGGAGATATTTTGGGTTCAGAAAGGAGGATGTTGGAGAGAGAGAGGTGTTGTGCGGGACTCGGCTTGAAGTCAGAATGCAGAAAGGCAGCGCATCAGACCGTCAACACCACTGACTAGGGCTGCGCGCTTTGGAGAAAAATGTCATGTTGCGATTTTTGTGGTCAATGTTGCGATACGCGATTGCGATATAATAAATGGTTTCTTGAGTCCACTTGATTGGTTATCAAGGAAATTGAACACAGATTAGTGATAATGCTGAAATGCGCATTTGTAAAAGGTTGTCAAAATAAATAATTTTTTTACAAAATGAAATCGTTTGCATTAATGTACTTTTTTTTTTCTTTTCTCCAAGGTACAGTTGAATGAAATAAAACAATAAATAAAACATACAAATCTTTACAAAAATAAGTTATTTGAAGCATTTTGTCCAAACAGGGAATGTCCTGCCCCTGCCCATTTATATTATTTACCTGTTTTTCTGCTGAAGTTTAAGATACAGTATTTGTTTACATACTTGAATTCAGGCAATTTTGCGATCATTAACTTTTTTTTTATGGAAGATTGCTAATGATTTGTATAGTGTGGGACTGGAGCATTGTGCTGGGAGCACAGAGTCATGGTGGGGGTGACGATAGGAATCTTGCTCAGGGTTCCAAAAAGCTAGAAATGGCCCTGTTTACACAGGATGTAACAGACACCAGAGAGAGAGAGAGAGAGAGAGAGAGAGAGAGAGATCCCAGGCAGAGCTGATGGTGTGTATGGGGATGTGTGGGAAAGCGGAGGATGCCAGGTGAAGGCGCGCCAATCCGCAAGTGTGCTACACGTTACACGGTCTCCATGCTGCACACCGGAAAGTCACGTGACCACACATACACTGTCTAAACTGAAACTATCTGGTCTTTTTTGTTTTGTTAGCATCGTGGAAAATCTGCAAACTGTTCTCAGAAAGTATGTGTCCACACACGCACTTATTCATTTCATTACATCGAAATGTTTGCCGTCATCTATTCACACAAACCGACATCGCGATTGCGATACGATTAATCGTGCAGCACTTTCACAGACCTATGCAAGTGTTAATTCCAAATGCATATCGCACACTGTTATTGAAGAGCTCGTCCAAAAAGTGCTAGATGGATGATAGAAAATACTATTGCAAACCTGTTTTACTTGAGTTGTCACAGCTTTGCAGAAGCTTTACAGTAAGTGGATAATTTTGCCCACAGACGTATGCTGTACCCGGATGGCTAATCTTATCAGTTAGACTTCAAACTGAAAACACAGTGCAATTCTTTTTCTTTTGACTACTTAAAAAGGGACAGCACAGAACATGAGAAACGCATCAGGTTTTACTATGAAAAGCAGCAAATCTGTCTTACAGCTAAGCACGCACCCAACATGTTCCAAGAAACGGTTCCCTCTGCAATAAAAAGAAAAAAAAATTGCACATATTGTTTTCAAGTAGACTATTTTAATTTATGTAATTATATATTATGTAATTTATATACTTGTGTTTAGGGGTGTAACAATACACAAAATTCACGGTTCGGTACATACCTCGGTTTTAAAGTCGCGGCCGGGTACAATTTCGGTACGGTTTGGGGGAGGAAATGCAAAACATAAAATTGCTTGTCATTTTTATTAACACAGTTTATTATTGACATCAGTGATCAACAACATTTTGGAGATATATATATATATATATATATATATATATATATATATATATATATATATATATATATATATATATATATTATATTATATACACACACACACACACACACACACACACACACAGTGGAACCCGGTTATGTCGCTGTCCTAGGGGGTTGCCAAAATTTTTTATGTACATGATGTGCGTTAATAAATGAGAATGTGCATGCACGTGTTTTTGAAGGTTTTTTTTTTTTTACACAACAGGGTTGCCGCGATTTGTTTGATGAAGGCATGCTATAAAAATACATACAGTACATGTTTATCTGTCAGGACTCCACCTGCCACGCCCCCTTCAGCCCCCTTCAGCATGTCAGGTGCTTTCCCGGCCGCTTTCTCTGAAGCTCCCGTGGCTTCAATCGTGCACATATGGTGCTCGTTTATCATCATCACCAGCTCCTATTTAAACTTCCACACTCTCACTGTCCGTTATTGTTGGTATATGTTAGTTCACGGCGGTCGTTGTTATCGCTCATGCGTTTCCTGAGATAACCGACGTTAAATGGCAAATTTTTCCCCCCTTGTGCTCGAGATATCGGGGTTCGACAAAGCGAGAATTTGGCGGTTCCACTTCAAAAACATCGTCGAAAAAAGTTAACCGAGGTCGAGATAACGGGTTCCACTGTGTGTATATATATATATACACACAGTGGAACCCGGTTATCTCGCCCTCGGTTACCTCGACAACCCTATTAAGTTGACGTTTTTGAAGTGGAACCGCCAAATTCTCGCTTTGTCTAAGCATTTTTTATCGGTTATGTCAGTTATGTCGCCGAACCCTGATATCTCGAGCACAAGGGGGGAAAAATTTGCCATTTAACGTTGGTTATCTCGGTGCAGCCGCAAAAGAACTCGCGAAAGTGTCGGAAAAATCAAGCCTTACAGATTTTACAGGTGTTGTATACTGGTGAATCTCTGCTGTTAGTTAGTGCTAGTGTTCGTAGTGTTAGTAGGGGCGCCATTCACCCCAGTACAAACACTGGTTACTGTTCTGATACCATCTCACATCCAGTTCCAGTCAAACTGTTGTAAGGTTTGATTGCAGTGAGGAAAAATTCAGTCATGCATCTGACCCAAATACAGGAAGTAAAGCAAGCTGTGTTTTTTCAGGTGAAGTGGTAATTTTTTTGTTAGCTGGTGAGCTCAGCTGTGACGCGCAAACTGCACAAAATGACAGAGCTAATGGGATGCGTTCTGGGGATTTGGACAAACAAATGAATAAATGGTGGATGCGATAAAGCTAGTCTTTATCATAAATGCCAGTAATTATTTGGTGATATATTTGAAGTTCTTTGTGTTTCAGAGATTAATTCATTAATTATTTTGTTTTATACATGTTTTTTATTCCTCTCTGCAATTTATTTCTTCTTTCTTAAAACTATACAAGTCTAAAAAAGAAACAAAAAAAATAACGAAGCAAAAAAACAACAACCTGAAACACTAAACTAATGTCTACAAAACAAATGTGCTGCTTACTTACTCATACTAATTCCTTCATGCTCTTCTTACCATTTGTACAAGCATGGGTATATTTATTTCAAAAGACTGTGAAGGGCTTTAAAAAGTCACTCACTATTCTGCCTCATGCTGTAAATGTATATTACAGTGGAACCCGGTTATGTCGATGTCCTAGGGGGTTGCCAAAAAGCATTGAGATAAACGAAAATCAATATGGCGGCAATATATTAACGTGCTTGAAATTTCTTTATGTACATGATGTGCGTTAATAAATGAGAATGTGCATGCACGTGTTTTTGAAGGTTTTTTTTACACAACAGCGTTGCCGCGATTTGTTTGAAGAAGGCATGCTATAAAAATGTACATACAGTACATGTTTGTTAACTGTCAGGAATCCACCTGCCACGCCCCCTTCGGCCCCCTTCAGCGTGTCAGGTGCTTTCGCCGCTTTCTCTGAAGCTCCGGCTTCAATCGCGCACATATGGTGCTCGTTTAGCATCATCACCAGCTCCTATTTAAACTTCCACACTCTCACCGTCCGTTATTGTTGGTATATGTTGGTTCACGGCGGTCGTTGTTATCGCTCATGTGTATCCCGGTACGTGTCTTCCCACCGGCACTCTCTCAACGGCTGTGCTTTTCTTCCCAAAGCGCATTGCGGATTCCCCCCGATCCTGCCGTTGTTCATTCTATGCTTTTGCTGCTCATCCCACATTCCGCGCTGCGCTCCTACCAAGCGCAGCTTTCAGCCCCCGTTTATCGCATAACATTTAACAACAAAAGGCATATGTGCACTAACTAACAGCAGAGATTCACCAGTATACAATACAACACCTGTAGCATCTGTAAGGTTTGATTTTTCCGCCACTTTCACGAGTTCTTCTGCGGCTGCACAGTGCCGATCGAGATAACTGACGTTAAATGGCAAATTTTTCCCCCCTTGTGCTCGAGATATTAGGGTTCAGCGACATAAAAAAGTCGACATAACCGATAAAAAATGCTAAGACAAAGCGAGAATTTGGCGGTTCCACTTCAAAAACGTCGACTTAATAGGGTTGTCGAGTTAACCGAGGTCGAGATAAGTGGGTTCCACTGTATATGGAAAAAATATGATTTGTATGTGCCTTTTGAACATCACATTCCACGTTTAATCTTAATTTGCTGTTATAAAAAACTCTTCTGGGAAGATGCCTAGATTTGGGGGAAATTGTGCTTAATCAGGGACGATGGTGTTGGTAAAGTCAGGGTGCTGTCAGAGTTCCAATTCATCCCAATTTAGTCCAAATACATGTTATTCCAACAGAATTAACATTTATATTCTAAACAACAAAAAAGCAATACATACAACATGAAACATATTTATATTTGGAGAAGTGTAGTATGCAGATTGCTTGTATGATACCGTTAATGGTATTTCTTGTAGTGAACCTGGTATAAAGAGCTAAAAACAGGTCTGTTCTGTTGGGAAGTTCATGCAGGGACAGGAGAGATGTTGCGTGTCAAACATTAAGAGCGAATGACGGCTCTATTGAGACTGTCTCATAAAAAATTACATATGGGAACATGTCAAATCCAAGACACCACATAAATCGTAACCGTTCACCTCCTTCATCAACCGCATGGTGCAGGCGGACACGTTTGGTGTCTCGTTTCTGCGGCGCGATGCATATTCACCGAATGCATGCGTGTGAGGTGGAGAACATTAACTGTCTCAATAACAAGCGAATTACTCAGGTATGTAACCATTCTGCACAGTATTTGAAGCAGAGAGAACAGGCTCGTTGAGAAAATCCCCCAGCACGCAATGCTTGGAATGTCTGCAAGCTAATGGTCCTAAACTGCCAAGTTTAATTATTTTGTGCTTACGAAAATGCAAACTGATAAAGTGTGGCTGATTTGGTAGAGGAGTCATTCATTTGTATAATTTCTGCTACTGACACGCATTTTATTTGTTTATTTTTTTCCAGTTGTAATTTTGTTTTTTTTTTTTTATAATATTTTTGTACAATTTTAATTTATTTTTTTTTATGCAGTTGCATCTTCTCTCTTCTTTAACTCTATACTTTTTAAATGTATACATAAGACTTGTTGCTTATCCAGGTAATCCCAGACTTACGATGAAGATGCGTTCCACTGACCTTATTGTAACTCAAATAATCTTCAACACATGGCCTAGCTTACCAAGGAGTCTAAAGGAATGGTGATCAGTATAAAGGAGTATACTGTTATTTTATGATAATTGGACAAATTGCAGCACATTCATCTGCATATTAGTTGGAATAAAAGGTGAGACGCGTTAAAACACCAAAAAAAATTTGCACTCTAACACCAGGACAACTGGGCTCTGTCAACCTTTGGCGAGAGTAATACATCTCAGAAGGCAGGAGATGTGTATATCCTGGTAGCATCCCAACACAACGTACAAGAATTTAAATGCTGCGTAAAAATGTAAATATTTTTTTAATTTTTTCGTATCGTCATCGGAAAATTCGTAAGTCGAACCATGGTAACTCGGGTAACTCACCTGATATCATAGTCTGCCTATAAAATCACAGTCATGTGATTCAAAGCCGATCAATAAACGATATTAACAAGTCTCCTTGTACTTAAATTGATGCAAACCTGTGAGTTATTGGCAGGAAATGCGATTTCTTTTTTCGGTCTCTGTTTGTACGTATATCACAATTCTTGTGAATTCTTGTGTACGAACAATTTTACATTTTGCATATGTTCTTCTGCAGTTTAATAAATGACGCATTATGTTTATCATGAAGAATTTCCAGACCTGTCTGAGCTGGGTGCAAAAACACAAATCTGGTACATGTCCCTCAGCCGCTCATCACTTACTAATTCTTCCAGTGCACACAAACACACTACAGTGCCAACGTGTATTCTCTTTATCAAGAAGTTTTAATACAAACTAAAAGAAAAAGTATTACACAAGCAGTGAACACCTGCAAAAACTTGAATACAAACACAACTTTTTCCCAGCTCGTCTCTTCTGTTAGGACATCATTCGTTTTCCCGCAGCCTGATTGATTGAGTTGCCCTGAAGCTGTAGAGGAGTGTATTTCAATCTGCGCAGCTCAAAGGATCAGGTTGCTTCAGGAGCCTGTGGCGTAGTGGCACAGAGCAGGAAGGTGGTTGGAGGAGGAGAAGGTGGGGAGGCCGTCGAGATCAAGTTTCTTATGGCTGCCTGTGTTGTTTAGCCCATTGCACCTTTTAAAGGCGGCCCCCTCAGCTCTGACTAGTGCTGGAGACAGGATGGCTACGCAGCAAGAAGAAAGCATTCGCTCTCCTCCTCACATCTAATATCCACCTCAGCTCAGGAGCCTCCTGCACAGCGTGAGCCTTGAGCCTAACCCCCTCATTACCCAAGCACTGATATTACGACTGTTTTGTAGCGAAGGTGGATGTGAAGGCAGTTTTTTTTTATTTTAATTTAATTTTTTTTATTGCCTTCACTTTCTGTCCAGCATTGCAACAGAGTGTGAGCAGTGTATTGACGAAGCCCCCAGCTGTCCTTTAATGGTATCGATCCTGCTTTAAATACCCTCTGCTATCAGAGTAAATTATTTAGAGCGGCACCAGATACGCCAAACGCAAAGACAAGCTGGAACCCGGGGCAGTCCAGAGAGATTTTTGTCTCTTGTTAGAACTCTGCAGACTTACTTTATTATTTAGGGGATGCCTCCCTGATTGTGAAGTGCTTGCATAATTGAACTAATTGTGTACTTTGTGGTTTTTTTTTTTTTTTTTTTTTTTTTAATAATGTATAACTGAAAGTTCAAGTGATGTGTTATGGCAGAGCTTTTAAGTGGATGTTTAACAGGTCTTTCTATGCATCTATACTATGTCAGCATAAGTTTATGGACACATGACCATTAGATTTGTGCTTTATGAACAGCCCATTCCATGTTTAGTCACCATTTGGTGTTGTTATACCCTCCATTCTTTTGGAAAGATTCTTTTCACTAAAGTTTGGAGTGTGCTTGTGGAAATTGGTGCTCATTCTGCCACAATGGTGTTTGTAAAGTCAGGTACTGATGCAGGGTTAAGAGTCCTGGGGTGCAGTCAGTGTCCACTTTCATCACTAGGGTGTTTAATAGGATTGAGGTCAGAGCGCTGAAACAACCTTTGTGCACAGCGGTATTTCATGATGAAGCAGGTTTGTCCCTCCTAGTTCAAGTGAAAGAAAAATGTCATGCTACCACATCCAAAGACATATCATACAATTATGTGTTTCCAACTTTCTGGTAAAAATCTGGGAGGAACCGCATATGGATAGAAACATTAAGTGTACTTTTTTGTATAGTATCTGTGTATGTGCTGAATTCTCTGTATGATGACAAGTTAGTCAGTATAGATAAGCATCATGTAGAAGAAACAAAATAGATATAAGAGATATATATTCTATAAGAAACATCAATGTTTCCCACAAAGGTTTGAATCATTAGTGATTGCCTTTGCATTAGTTTTAATCTGTTGTCCAACAGATTTTAAAATTTCTTTAGATATCATCAGCCACTACCTCAAGCCTTCCAGCAAAACAGTCAGGGAGGAATTTAGATAGACAGAATAGTCTCAATATTGCATGTTTATTCTTGTAGGTGTTTTGCAAAGCATCATGTTTCACAAGCTAAAGCTGTTGATACATATATATACGTGTGTGTGTGTGTGTGTGTGTGTGTGTGTGTGTGTGTGTGTGTGTGTGTGTGTGTGTGTGTGTAAATCAATAAAACAGTTTCTTAGATCCCACATTTTGTCCAACACTTTCATAAATTAAATAGAATAGTCAGTTCAGGTACAAATGTATTGCAGTTTCATGTTATTAGTTGCTTGATTGCTGTTAGATGTTCCATTTTGTCACTCTATCCAGCAGCTTATTCAAGTGTGTGTGCTTTGTCTGTCCCACTAACATTTCACTGGTCTGGAGATTGTGGATCATCAGATTTGTTTTTGCTAATTGTCAAATGTTTCAGACATGTCTAAAGAAACGCACAAACCACAGATGGAAGGAATGCACAGTTTTGGCAAGTTGCAACAGCTGTAATTCCTGCAGTTGAGAACTAAACACACCTTCAGCGTCATGTTTGTGATATGTGCCAGTCTTGGCTCCTCCTGCACGCTTGGACTAGAATTCTTGATTTAGATTCCCCCCTCATTCTCAAATAGGTATAGCTGTCTGTGAGGAATGTTTTTGGTATTTTGGATTTCTGAATCTGGTTTATTACATGTTGGTTACAACAAATCGATTATATAATAGTTCATATAATAAGACCGTACTGAGAGAGTGTGTTCATGAGCCAATCAGAATTCCAATAGAAAATATCTTAAATATAGTCACATTTATCTAGTGTCTACCTCATATGATTACAAGAAAAGACAAAAGTATTGGAACCCGACTTTTCCATACATTTGTGGTTCCAGCTCAAACTGTTACCACACCGTTGGAGGTGCACAGTTGTATAGGATGTCGTGGCATTAAATTTCACTTAAACTTGGAGACCCAAACCTGTGCCAGCTCCATGAAGATATGATTTACATGGGCTGAAAAAAAAGTAAAAAAATACTCAACCCTGCTAGACACCTTTGAGATTAACACTGACTGCACCTCAGGCCTCCACATCCTAGATCAGTACCTGACTTTAACACCCTTGTGGTTGAAGGAGTACACATCTCCACAAGGACACTCCATTATATAGTGGAGCATCTTCCCAGAAGAGTGGAGTTTATTTTAAAAGCAAATGAGGATTACAGACCTTAGCAAATCTCTACATACATACGTTCATACATAATCTTATGGTCAAGTGTCCACAAACATTTGTCCAAATTAATCACCAGGTGAAAGAATAACTGGGAAATATTTTTACATGATTTTTAATATTGCAACTCATTTTACCAAGAAGAGTTTGCCTGCATATTCAAACATTAAAAAAAGTTTTCTCTTTTGTGATAATGGATTTATTTTAACCACATATTTGGCAATTTTGGCCAAATTGTGGACAGTGGAGATGTCTACATATGAACTGGGTGTAATCAGTTATCTGTCTATGCCTAGCCTGCTATGCCAAGGCATCAGCAGGCACCTGTGATGCAAATATGTTCTGTTTATTCCACGTCATTAATTACATTTTGTTTGCATGTTTTTTTTTAGGCAGTTAAATGCCACTTGGATGTTCTGCACTGTGGACAACTGTCTCAACAACGTTCACGATGTGCTTCACCAACATGAACCGGAAAAGTAGATGCATCATTATGGTATGTTGAGTTCTGTCCTAAAACATGTAGTGTGTTTAAGTTTGACGCAATATTTTAACACACATTTTCAAGCCAGGAAAATTCAATAGAACTCAAGCTTATTCCTATACCTGATATTAAATCAGAAATTGCAAATTTATTTTTAACAGTTCTTTGATTTCCTGAAGCAGGACTATATGACTATCTGAGGTAGAAACGGCATGTGTCTGCTGACTGCGTTTATTCAAGTTTATTTCTATAGTGCTTTTTATATCGCAGCTTTACAGAACATAAGAATTATAGGAAAAGAAATGTTTTTATATAAGTGAACTATGTGGGTGTATCCCTGATGAGCAAGCCAGGAGTGACTGAGGCAAGGAAAACCTTCCTTAAATTGTATGATGAAGAAACCTTTAGAGGAACCAGACTCAAAAGGTGAACCCAGTGTGATTATACATTTTAAAACAATACACAACACCAGAGAGAGAGAAATACCTAACACCGGAGTGTGTGCTTGAGTAATGTCCTTTTTACAGTCTTATACAGACAGTTGACATTGTGGAACCAGGAGCTACTGAGCAACTCATGAAATAGTACAACATCTGAGATGATCAAAGATCCAACACCAACTCCTCCATGGCAGAGCCTTTAAATGTTCATAGAAGTCCAATGTCAAAACTGACATGAATGTCATGAAGTGGAATCCAAAGGGCGCTATACGTCTCTAGATTGTTCAGGATGTTTGCGCTGGGTTGGCATCTTTGTTTTGAAGGTCCATAACCTTCATGATTTGGGACACAACTGGAGCTGGCGCAACCTCAGGATGCTGTGGGATGGGTAGAGGAAGAGAAGCAGTGGAGAGGAATTAGCATAGCTGCTGTTCATAATATTAACAAGCTTTAGTTGCTTATCTGTGTTTGATCAGATGTACTGGAGCACAAGATGATTATTTATGATCTGTGATAATGTGTTGTGTAGGTCCTGTTTAAAAGATGTCTTTAATATGTGTGTCTAAACCCCGAACTCTGTCAGGAAGGCTATTCCAAAGTTAAGGATCTAAATGTGAGGATGATCTACCACCTTAAGTGGACTTTGCTATTCTAGGAACTACTAGTAGTCCAGAGTTTTGAGATCTCAAAGAGCGTGATGGATTTTAGTGTGTTGGAAGACTGGATAGACACATGGGGCTAAACCGTTTAGTGCTTTGTAAGTAAGTAGCAGTAGTTTGTAGTCGATTTGAAACTTAGTAGCCAGTGTAGGGATGATAAGATTGGGGTAATATGGTCAAATTTTTTCAACCTTGTAAGAACTCTGGCTGCTGCATTCTAGACAAAGTGTAGCTTGTTTATTAATGATGCAGGACAACCACCTACTAATGCATTACAATATTCTAGTCTGGAGGTCATCAAAGAGCAATATATCTCTCATCAGAATTTAATAATAGAAAGATTTGTCACCCAATCTTTTAATATTTTCGGAATAACATTGGAATAGCTTCTAATAATATTTCCAAAGGGAAGCATGTATATTGTGAAAAACAGGGTTCCTAGAACTGAGCCTTGTGGCACCCCATTAATTACTTGCATTAGCCCTGATAGAGCTCTGTTTAAATCGACAAAATGGTAACGATCAGACAGGTAGGACTTAAACGAAATTAATGCTTGTTCCTGAATGCCAGTGTAATTCTGTAAACGATTTAGGAGAATGTCATGATCTGTAGTGTTGAATGCAGCACTAAGTTCTGGGGGAAAAAAATCAAGAGATGTAGCCTTGGTCTGAAGTTTAAAAACAGGTAATTTGTGATTTTAACTAGCACAGTTTCTGTGCAATGATGGGACAAGAAACCTGACTGAAACTTTTCAAACATATTGTTTTCTTGGAAAAAGGAGCATAACTGGGCAGACACAATCTTTTCTAAAATCTTAGACATAAATTGAAGGTTTAAATTGGGTCTGTTATTCAATAGATCATTTGGTTTCATATGAGGTTTTTCACTACTAAACTGTGATTGAATACTCTTCTATATACTCTTTGAGCTAGTACTTAATATTGCTCCTACAGTCTGAATTCACCAGTGGTCATCTTCAGTCTTGCATTATTTTTCCAGACTCAAGGCCACTTGGCCTGAGAGTTTAATGTGTTTGGTGAGGTGTGAAAGCTGTTTTCAAGGCTTGGAGCAGTCAAAAGAACTGATTTGTGGTCCTGTTAAAAATGGTGGCTTGGGGATCACTTCTGTCAAATTCTGGGGTGCTGAACGGAATGCTGTAAACGTTTAGCACTGCATTGCCTCTAAAATTACTCGTTCAAAAGGTCATATTCCTTCTTGTTTTAAGTTTCATGGTAACAGGGATGTGTTATTGTCTAAATGCTTTGTTGATGTATAAACAAAGCATACTAGTCTCATGCCAAAAAAAGGGGGGGGTTAATGAAAAGGTATTCCACATTTAAAAGCATTTAGCAGACTCCTAATTTTATAAATTTTTTTTTATTATAATTTTTTTTCCCCAAAGGGGCTTTTAAACTCATTTATGCAGAACTATACCAAACTATTAGGGATGCACCGGATATTCGGCCACCGAAAATTTTCGGCCGAAAATGTCCCAAAAGTGCATTTTGGGTTTTCGGCCGAAAGACTTTGATCACCGAAAAAACGTGGCCGAAACAGTTTGTTGTGATGACGCAAACAGAAACCGCGACCTGCACGTGCTTGTCTAAAGCAACATGTCTGCGGTGTGGACGTATTTCAGTATATCTGAGAAAGACCCACGGATAGCGATTTACAAAACATGTAATGCCGAAATTTCAAGAGTGGGTGCACCTGCAAAGACTTTCTCCACGTCGGGTTTAATTTATCACCTGAAATCCAAACATCTTTTTCGCTATGCTGAATATGAGCGGAACGCAACACATAAAAACAAAACCCCAACGAGCATGCGCACTCCGTCTGTGGCGGAGGTTTTTGAAAAGGCAAGAAAGTTTCCCAGTGATATTGTCATGGCAAAAGGTCATTACACAAAAGATTATGGTATTCATTGCCTTAAATGATCAGCCATTCTCTGTCGTAGAAGATGTGGGGTTTTGTAGGCTGATTGAGCCTCGTTATGCCATACCGAGCAGACGACATTTTTCAGAGGTGTGTTTACCTGAGCTGTTTAATGTTGTTGCAACTCACGTTCATAAGCATATAACTGCAGATATTTCAGCAATTAGTTTCACGACAGACATTGTTTAAATTTTATTTTATTTTATCCTGTGCATTGTGCTATAAATAAATATTTTCATAATTTGTAATTGATTTATTCTTTGGAACTTTCATATTAATTTATGCAATTGAAATGCCTTGATTTTAGTAAGGTTAGTACACAGTCATAGACATTAATGCAATGGTAATAATAATTGGCATAATTTCTTTCGGTGTTTCGGTTTTCGGTTTTTCTGCCTTGCTTTCCTCTTTTTCGGTTTTCGGTTTCGGCCAAGGATTTTCATTTCGGTGCATCCCTACAAACTATTCTATTGATTGTAGCCTATTTAATTTTCTGTGTGTAAAGCTTTGTCACTACGGAGGGGATGACGCTGCCCGATTGGCTAAAAAAAAAGAAAAAGTCAGAATTGCGAGAAATAAAGTTGCAATTGCGAGCAAAAACTCAGAATTAGGCAAACATTTTAAAATGTGGCCGAAACAGGCTTCCATAGTGTCTACCTGTCCAGAGCACTCCAGAGTTTAGCAGGTGGTGCGTCAGTAATAATGTTCCATGGGAAAACACAGTGCTCCGTTTGTGGTTAAATGACTAGTCAAAGCAAATAATTTGCCTCAATGAATTTTTGTATTCAAATGCTCGAGTAATAATTTCAGCCCTACAACTGAGCAGTTAGGGGTTAAGGCTCTTACTCAAGGGGCCAACAGTGGCAATTTGGTGGTGCTGGAATTTGAACTCGCAACCTTTTGATCAGGGGTCCAACATCTTAACCACTAAGGTACCACTTCCTTCAGTGTCCCTGCATGATAGCCTGCTTTGCTGTAAAAAAATAAAAATAAAAAATCACTTCAGTTTTATTTGTATAGTGCTCTTAACAATAGGCATTGTCCTAAAGCAGTTTTACAGAAATATTGAGGTTATGAAGTTGGAATGTACAAGATTAGTGTTCATAACTGTATCCTCAATAAGCAAGCCAGTGGTGACTGACTGTTGCAAGGAAAACCTCCCTCAGGTGTTTTGAGGAAGAAATCTTGAGAGGAACCATACTAAAGGGAACCCATCCTTATCTGGGTGCCACAGAATATCCATTCATTATAGGTCCATCATTGTTGAGGTGTACTGTTCAGTGATGGGCGCTTAAATGAACTGTTCATGCAAACTGTGCTTTTAAGCTATTTGAGCAAACTTTTGACAATTATTACAGTCTAAATCCATCCTCATAGTTCTTGATTTTCTTAGTTGCTTGATGGATCTTTAGGCTGTTCACGTAGAACCAGCTCTAGCAGCACAGAGTGGTCTCTAATTGAAGAGGAAAAAAAAGCTTTACCACTTGAGTGGTATTAAAGTATTAAATAATGACAATGGCAAACAGTTTAACTTAATGACTACCATTTTGCAAAACAAAATGTGTAGCCAAATGTGACATGGATTTGCATAGTCAAACTAACGATGGAAGGATGTGAGATTATAAACTGTTTCCTACCAAACAAGACCAGAGTCAGTTCCTGGGTGCAAGTTTTCAGGCCAAGTGTGAAAATGCACTTTGGGTTGTAGGTTGCCTCCAGTGTAAACCCATTTCCCTCTACAGACCCGACAGACCTAAAAGAGAGCTCACATTGCAACCAAGAGCGTTCAAAAGTAGCCTTTGTTCTTTATCTTCTGCCTCGTAACTAGACTTTTGTCCTTTTGATTAATTGTTCTGGAGGGCGCATTATGGTGATTAATTGCACTGGCTTGTAGAGGCCAAAGAAAGAAAAGTGGGTGATGATGGAGGGAAGGGCGGTCAGGGGGCACATCTCGTATTCTAATCCTAATCCAATCACAGGATGAGGCGCAAAACAGGCAAACGGACAAAGGCAGCGGAGCCAGAAAGTCTGCCACGAAGCACAGCAAAGAGTTGAAAGGCATGTGAGGCAGGACGCCACCAAGGAGGGAAGGACACTGAGTGCTGCCTGTGAGGAGGGGCCTCAGGAGGGAGCAGGGCTTCATGCCAAGCCAAGCTGAAAAGAAGAGTTTGGAGACCAACACCAGAGAATGTTGGGTCTGCAGCGTGGATCCACTACAGTAATGAGAGATGCATAAACGTTGTTTATTTATTTAATATTTATTCTATGATTTTTTCAACGATTACTTGTGGGTGATTCAGCCGTTCATTCCGTCAGCAGTGATTGTTAGCATCTGTGTGTAAACCTGAGTTAGTGTTATAATACAGCACTAACTGTAATAGGGGGTAACAGGTTCAAGCTCTCCCTGTATAGTATATCCTTTCATTTAGAACATATTCCTCCCCTAAGGTTTTCGAGACATCAATGGCTGGCTATAGGATTCTCCACAGGTGAAGCCTGGTCACTCAGTACAATACCCTTTTTGATTCCACTGCTTTATACAGGAACATATGGCGCCAGAGAACTTCCAATGAAACACTAAACTCCATCTTTAACACAGTGGGGTCTTCACTGTGATGTGATCGAAAGATTACTTTATTAGGTATGTGCAAAAGGGCATAAATATAATGTCATAAATCCTTAAAGACCTCCCTATGATGCACACTATATCATCTACAATTATTATTTATTTTTATAAAAAAAGAAGCATAAATAAAAAAAAACACTCAAATTTAGAAATGTCTAATCACCAAGTTCTAGTTAATTTGTAATTAGATTGATTGAAAAAAGCCATTGAAACATTATATTATAATATCTGAATAGTGTATTGTGACAATTCCTCACACTATCATAATGACCTAATACTTTGAGTCATGCATCCTTTTCTTAGATTAAAACTGTTTAAAACAATGATCCATGATGTTTGGTTTATCTGTTTAATGTTACATTAAATCTTGAAAAAGAATGTGTAGCTTCTTATCGCCTATTTAATAGCGGTTCTTTCCCTGATCTCTTTTTTTCCATAAATGTTAAATAAACATCTAATCACACAAGAGTTACTTTTGTCAACAGTTGCACGTTTATTATCAGTTTTATGTGAGGAGTCCGTCACAGGAGGCCGGTTTAGCGAGCTGTTACTATACAAACAAGTAATCATGAGAGTGATCAGCTATCAATCTCTCTTGAGTTGTCTTGCAGGAATTTTAACCCACTCCTCCTCACCTGCTTCAGCAGGAAGGTTTGTGTTTTTGTCTCTTATGCACAGCCAGATTGCCATCCACTCTGGTTATGCTCATGCACTGACCTCAAGAATGTTTAATTTTACTGTAACAATCATGACCTCACTTGACCTGGTTTGGTATGTTGGTTAAGTGGTATGAGATTTCAAAACATTTTATCTTATTCATCCATTTAACAGCCAAATATGTCTTGGACTTTCCTGGTACATATTTTAAGTACTTGTGTCACTCTATCCCACACTGAGTAATACTGCAGGCTATGGTGCAGTTGTTCTTTGTTTATACCGTATAATAATGAACAACATAGAAACACAGTGAAAATTTAGATTTCACATTTCTCTTGTTGCCAAATATGGGGTTGAATCCTCTAGTGGTAGTAGTATTCTCCTCTTTTGAAAACATGTTTTATTAAGGAAGCGGGTTATTAAGCTTCAAAATTAGGGCTAAAACTACGGAGCAATAGGTGAGCAGTAATGTGATGACACATACCACAGCCCGGAAGACGTTTCGGATTAACCCTTCACAACAAAACAATCCTTTTCATTCAAATATACAAATATCCTCTGTGCCATCTAACAAAAACAGCTTTGCTTCCAAAACACCTGTCTTTTGTTTTTTTTAGATAACCACAGCAGCCTTCAGCCGTTACAGCTTACTGCATTTCTTTATGTTAAAAATGTAAACATGGTGCAAATGTAGTTTAAAATTGTGGGGTCTGTCAGTCTTTTTTAAAGAGGTTAACTTATAATAGAGGTGTAATCCTCCTGTGTGGTGAGCAACGTAGAACACACTCGATCCCATGCAGTCATGATGCTTGACGGGGTGCCTCTATGGGCAGGTGGGCCACCTTGTCCCTTTGCCATGAGGAGGCCTACTTTGTTCCCTTGATATCCACTCAGGGATGTGTGAAAAGTGGGGCACAGGTCGGGGCTCTTTGTCTCCCTCGAGCAAATCAAAAGTGACAAACACCGGCTCACTCTGCCACTAATTTGCACCCTGTCAGCTTGGCTAAGGCTCTGCTCAGAACCACTAATTGCAGAGAGACATAGAAGCTCACATAGGAACAGACACATCGTGTTATTAACGCTGCATAGGGCTAATGCGAGTAATTGGGGAATATCTTTGAACAAATAGTTTGGCCATTTTATGGTGCTCAAGATTAGTGCCAGTCTGACCGGGATTGTGGGGTCAATTCTGGAAAACACCAATAGCCAGCAATGGGTTGTGATACAAAAGGTTGTATCTAAACGTGTGAAAGCTTCTTTTACTTTCTTTCTTGCTTGCCTTCTAGGGTTCTAGGGTCGAAGTTGTTTTCTGAATGAAAAAAAGTATTTATGGCTTTTGCACATCAGTCCATGTGGAGGTGTCCCCTGTGGTCCCATCAGTTCATGAGTCATTGTGCCCTATGTGCCCCTCCCTGTGCTGTAGAAGTGGTCCTCGTAATGTATTTTATTTTTGGTGCAAAAAAGATAACACACATTTTAAATTGTAGGTCAAACATGTTTGTTTCTAAATTAAAAAGCTCAAGCTGAGGGTCTTTTCAGTGTGTTTCCTGTAGTCCTGATTGTATGAAGTGAGCAGAAAAGACAGACCACATTGTTTGCCATCTCATCAGGAACTTAATGTATTTATTTAATTTGCCTGAATTGCATTTTTCTCTCTCTGCCTTTTAGTGTCTTGACTTCGAGAATCTTTTAAGGATAAAGCTTTGAGATTCTAGTGAAATTCCACCCTCATTGCTCGCGTTCTCCAATCATCTGCTTGGAACACCACCGTCGATCCTTAAGCTACACATTATTGGACAACTCTATCAGGGCCGGTGTACATTCGCAGGAACACCTGCAATCCAGAGTGTTGTCCCAAAAGCGCTACAGAATGACCCACTTTCACTTATCCACCATCGTTCTGTTTGACATCTGCATTCTTCTGCTTCCTCAGACTAAAGGTAAGGACAATTTTGTCTATGGTATTTTTTTAGTAATGGATCAGGAGAATAAAATACTTTAATTACAGTGTTGTAATGGTAGTGCTGTGCGTTTACTGTGATTTATGCAGGTTTGACTGTAATTATGATTAATATAAACTTGTCCTCAGATGCCCGGCGGGAACATGAGACGAGTATCGTACAGTCGTCTTGTAAAAGATAATCAAATAACACAGGGTTGTCCCAATGTAATTAGGTTATCACATGACTCCAAAAGCTATAAGCCAAACAGTCACCAACACGATTATTAGATTTTCAGTTGTGCATGTTCAAATTTCACATCAATATCAGCTCTGAAACAGAACACTGAGACTTTGTGTTTGCATCTTCGTTAATGTGGCACAATTGTTTAAAATAAAATGGAGATGCATTTTGATGCCTTGGGTTTTTCTTTTTTATGATGTGCACAATGATGTGTTGTAAAACTGATGACATTGTTTGCCAGAGGTCCATAAAGAGGACATGCTTTGCTGTTGCCTTTGGGAATGCACACTCAAACACTCACTAGTTACCATAAACACACCTGGAAAAACTGTAAAGATGAGCCTAGAGTCCTGATAAAAGCCTTTGTGAGCTTATTGCTCCTTGGCTATTATGAAGTTGGCAGGTTCTACTGATGGAACCTTTATTTTTATTCAAAGCTGCTTTTGTACTTTTCTATTGTATATTTTACTAGTTATATTTGTGCTTTTATTCTGTACACAAGGCAGTTTGTATCAAGAGGTCTGAGCATTCAGGCTGGTCTTTAAGTAATGTGATGAAATTTCATGTAATTTCAAGTTTCATTATGTCTGAATTAGTGTTTTTTTTTATTTTTTATTTTTTTTTATTAAGTTTATTATTATTAACATTTGTGAACATCAACAAATTTAATTAAATATTTTACATTTGTAAGACCCAGATGTGTGTTTTACATGTAATAACTTTTTTTTAGAGATATATTCTACTTGCTGTTCTACTTATTTCAGCATATTTTAACAAATGTCTTCATTCCTTCATTTATCACTTCCTTGATATGCAGAATTGACAGGATTTTCGCTTTTTAAGAGAAATGCTTTAACCAAACACTAAAGAATCGTAAACCACAAGTGGCATGATTTCGCACACGCGCCAACAACGCAGTGCAAATTGTATTGCCGGTATGGAGTCCGTAGCCATTTATACATTTATACAACTTCTTTCTTTCTTTTTTTATACCCCCTGCATTGTTGTGTATATTTTCAAGTTTAATAGGACAAAAAATGCGCACAAAGTGCGAGGTGGAGACTAAACAAACTTCCGGTCCACCACTTAATACGTTCCTGAGGGAACTCTGATTGTAACTGTTTCACATAAAAAGGATTGTATGCGGTACACGTGTACCGAACTGAAAACCCTGTACCGAAAAAGTTCGGTACCTACAAGTGTACCGTTATACCCCTAGTCTGAATGGAATCATTTCTTATAGGTCTTGTTTACTGAAAGCTTGAACTATCGGCCAGTGTACAGCAAAAGTGAAGAATTGCTGGGGGGGACGGACATGTGAACCAAATCATATCAAATTTTATCTGACACATACATACAGGGTACGAAATGCAGTGAAAGGCTTTTTACGATGGTCCGGCATGAGGGAATAGGATGGGGGGAAAATGAACCACGAGTCTGCGTTGCTTAAAGTTTCAAGTGTGAAAACTCTGAATGCTCCAAGTCACATACGAAGACTAATAAACCACATCCTTTTCTAAATCCCCCACCATTCTTCCTACAGGAAGTTGTTGGCTTGATTGTTGTCGCTCTCTCGCTCTCTCTCTCTTCCTTTTTGCACTTTGACTATTTCCGGTATCACACGGTGTGGTTCCCTGTAGGGCATGGACATTTCCAGACCATTGTTTTCAGGAAATATTCACTTGTACTGGTGTCACTCACTTTTACTCGCTTGATAATAAATGTTTCCTGTACATTCTGTCAGTAGTATGTATTTTGTATTAGTAGTATTTTTTAAAAGGTTTCGTTGGGAGTGACGATGATGGACAGGACTAGAAACGAGTTTATTAGAGTCACAGCACATGTAGGATGTTTTGGAGACTCGATTGAGATGGTTGGACATGTGCAGAAAAGGGACATGGGGGTATATTAGTAGGAGAATACTGAGGATGGAGCTGCCAGGAAGAAGGACAAGAGGAAGGCCAAGGAGGAGGTTTATGTATGTGATGAAGAAAGTCATGCAGGAGTTTGGGTTGAAAGAGGCAGATGTAGAGGACAGGGGTGATGGAGACGGATTAACAGCTGTAGCGACCCCTAATGGACAAAGCCGAAAGAAGTAGTAGTAGTATTTTAAAAAGTAATTGCCAAAATGTCAAAGTGTACATGGAGTCCATATAAAAAAAAAAAAGCAAACACATTAATCAGAATAATTTGTGTATTAAAAAAGTTTTGCAGGGTTAAACATTTTGTTTTTAAAGGGAATACTTGGATGTCTAATGTTTGCCCATATGGAATGTAAGCATAACACAACTATTTAAATGTTTGGCTTATTATTTCAATATTTTCATTAGAGTTCAATTAAAGTAAATGAAGTTATTTAAGAGCCTTGCATTAAAAAACAATTGACAGATTTTCAGATTATTTTTTAGGTTTTAATTAAACCTATTCAATTTAAGTAATGGACTAATACTTAAGGAACACAATAATAAATGAAGGAATGATATAACAAAGTAAAATATATATTATAATATTTGGTTGTGACTTACACTACCGTAAGAGGAAATTATTTTCAGACCCCCTCAAACCTCACTGAAAGCTCTGCTTTTAGAGCACTCTAATGCTGTTTTTCCTTCTTGTGCTGTGTTTTACTTCAAGGGATCTGTGTGTGTGTCTGGCAGTAAATGGAGAGGCTCGTTATGGGGGGAGGGTGTTGTGCCAGACCTCAGACTCCACCGTGACTGCAGCCGAATGAAGCATGTGTGTGTGTGTATGCGCGTGTGCGCGCACCCTGTGCTCAGACGTTTCCTGGCTCCGTTCATTATGACTTTTAGCCAATCAACAAACAGCCACTTGGCCCAAGTAAAATGTCTTCATTGCTGTCAGCTTGAAAAGCTCTGTTGGCTTTTTTGCTGTACAGAGATGCCGGCCTTTCTCAACTGCAGCCATTCAAATACTGACCGTCGCATTCGGTGCTGTCCTTGGGATTTAAACTGGTGCTCACTTGGTCTGCATACAGAATCAAAATTCACTTTATAAAAATGCTCGTACTGAGTCGAAGTAGTATTCAGGAGCTGTCATGACAACACAATGATAGAAGAGGATGTTTCAGGACAACTTTAGGCTTGTGATGCAGTAGTGAATGGAGGTTGGGGCTGGTGAGGAGAACCCTTGAGGCCTTTCTGGTTTTTATTCAAATCTTGGCACATTGGATCCAAATCCAGGTTTGTTCCTGACTTGAATTTTCCTCTCTGCTTTAGTGTTCGAGTCGGAACTAGCAAGCCGTCATCATCTGGAGGAGGGATTGCCTTAGTCTGGCATCAGGGTTATTGACTAGCTCGATTACAAATGTAACGTAATTTGCTTTCCCTGAGTGCTTATATAAAGTCTAGACAGTTAAGTGCTACTTGTGCTGATGTATTGTGTACTTCAGATGCTGCAACCTGCAGGTTCATGATTAGCCCAAGTGTTATCAGTGCCAGTGTAAATACATACATATATACTTTTATTAAAGAGCAATACGAAATATACAAGAGAAAATCAGACAGGTCTTTTAAAATGAACAAGTCATTTGTTTCCTTTTGAGAAACATTAACATTTGTATTGCTGCAATTACATACTGAATATCTGTGATAACAAAACACATTTGATGCATTTAATTGCCATATTACTTACAAATACACACACACACACACACACACACACACACACACACACACACACACACATATATATATATTTTATACTTTATATAAACTTTATACTTGAAATTACTTTAAAGGGTAAACACACTGTACAGTGTTATTTTTAAGATTTAGTATATTCCCATACTTTGGAAACTTTGTCGTATTCTTTGACCTGAACCTTCTCCTCTCCCCTCGCTGTTTTCTCCCCGTTCCTTTTTTTTTTATTCTGCAGCGTTTTCTGTGTTGCATGGAAGTTTCTGTCACAAGAATTCTCACGAATTTATTTCTCGTAAACATCCAACATTGCACAACACTGAAGTTTGAAGCTTGAATGAGGCTCCTCTGCTTCATCTGTCTCGTTCCGTCTCCTTCAGAGCTGATTGTTAGACGGCGCTCTCTCCAGTTTGATACCATGCATCTATTGAGTGTAGCCAATTTCATTTAAAGCTTTCTGGCACTACAGAGGGCGTGACGCTGCCCGAAAGAAGTCGGAATTGCGAGTAGTCATTGGAATTGCAAGAAATAAAGTCGCAATTGCAAGAAAAAAACCTCAGAATTGTGAGGGGGGGAAAACTTTTTTTTTTATGTGGTGGAAACGGGCTTCCGTAGTGTTTACCTGTCCAGAGCGCTCCAGAGTTTAGCGGGTGGTGAGTCAGTAATAATGGCCTGTGGGGGAACACATTTCTCTGTGTGTAGTTAAATTGACTAAACGAAGCATCGAGACAAATCATTAGCATTTCGTTTATTATTTAAGTTATCCAAGAAGTAGTTTCGGCCCTTTTCTGAACCAACACATAGTTTGGCCAACTCTTCAACTGTGCCTTCTTCAGACTGGTGTTCTAACCGCTGCCAGACACGTTCCACAGGATTCAGATCAGGGCTCCTAAAAAGCCAGTGTTCCGTTTTTAGCCATTTTTGGTTGCTTGGGTCCATTATCTTGGAGAAGGACCCATGAGCTGCGATTCAGATGGAGCTTTTTGATGCGAGACAGAATGGCTTGGTAGTCTTTAAGATTTCATTGTACATGTTGCACAATAGGGATCATGTTCTTTTCTTTTTTGCATCTGTGACCATACAGCTGATGTTCCTTGCCCCAAAGATCCAGTTTTGTCTCATCTGTTCAGTGGACATACTCTCAGAAGCAGTGTACACTTTATCACATATTAAAGAAAACAATTACTTTAAAACATTATTATATTATTTGTTTATTTTGAGGGGTGCCAAAAATTTGCCCACTTTTATACAATGGATTTTGCCAAATGAATGTGTATGAGGTGGAAAAAAGTGACTTCTCTTGTCTGGCTCCAGGTTTACTCATGGTACACAATCTGCATTTAAAAAATGATTTTAACTTGCTGCTCAAGGTTTCCACTAAACCATGGCACCTTTTATTTTTTACTTTGCCATTGAGTTCTGATCAGTGTTTGTGTGCGTGTGCACGGCATGCAAAGTTATAAAGAGAGTTAAAGCACAACAGAGGCTCTTTTATCTCCCCCAGTTGCAACTTAATCACTGAGCTCTAATAAAATTATCTCTGTGTGTAGAATCTAAGCAGAACTCCAGATCAGCGGCAGTGAAAAACTGATGGAGAAACCAGGGAAGAAAAACAGACGTGCTAGTAATGAGATCTGAGAGCAGAGTTTACCGGAGGAGCAGAGCTTCATGTTGCTATCCCTTAGAGCTCTTCATGGAGCTGCTGAGGGACTGATTTGCTGCCTTTACTAACATGTCTGGACTGGAACGAATAGAGTGGAGTCATGATCCGGAGGAAGTGCCTGCAGCAGTCTTACTTAAACACACACACACACACACACACACACACACACACACATTTTGCAACAGACTGCCATTTCAAAACAGGGAGAAAAGAAAGAAAACTAAGATTTAGCAGCAGAACAGTATGTACTAATATGAAGATTAACTGTCATAAATAGTAATCGAGTAATCTGATATGAAGTAGCTTTTCTTTATTAAACAGCAACACTGAATATACAAGACAAAATAAGACAGGTCTCTTAAAATTAAAATAGTTCATTTCCGTTTTAGAACAATTTAAATTTTTATTGTTGGGATTGCTTGCATTCTTATATATATATATATATATATATATATATATATATATATATATATATATATATATATATATATATAAGAATATAAAAATCAGTTGCAAATTACTAAGGGTAAACGTACTGTACAGTGTTTTTTGTTTAATGTTTTAGTTTGAACTGATTAAGTTCAAGATGTAGTGTTCTTTGGCGTAAATCTTCTCCTGCGTCTTGCTGTTCTCTCCCTATTCTTCCATTTTTCATTCTGTAGCGTCTTCTGTGTGTTTGCCTGTCCAGAGCGCTCCAAAGTTTAGTGGGTGGTGCGTCAGTAATAATTTGCCTCGATGCATTTTTGTATTCATGTTATTCGAGGAATTGTTTCAGCCCTACTGTCATATACTCACCGTTTGGCTTTGTAGTGAAATAACAGCCAATTTCAGGTCTAGATTATTATTGGGTCTATAGATAGAGCCATCAATCACACTATTGTGCTCTAAGGATGTTCGGTTTAGCCAAATAAACCATACCTACTTGTGAAAGGGAAAGTTTGTATTGGATTGAGTGAGCTGTATGCTTCACATTTTAGTCTCAATTTGCAGTTATAATAACCTCCACTCTTTAGGGAAGATGTTTGTGGAGATTTGTGCTCATTTAGCCGCAAAGGTGATAGTAAAGTCAGGTGCTGATGTAGGGTGAGGAGGCCTCGGGTGCAGTCAGTATTCCAAGTCATCCCAAAGGTATGTAATAGGGTTGAGGTTCTATAGCAGGACACTAAAGATCTTTCACCCCAACCCATGTAAATGATAAATACATGAAGCTGGCTTTGTGCACAGAGGCATTGTCAGGTTTTGGAATAAAGTGTCATTGCTTTGTAACAATAGGTTTGCACTCACAGGTAGGCCTTCAGGGTGTTGTGATTTCTCTGGCTGCATTTTTTGTTTGAATTTGTCTTGATAACTTCAGAGTATAAGGAAAGACTAATTAGGGAATTATATAGATGTTATAAATTGTTATAGCAGAAACTTGTTTTGCAGGTGGTCTACAATGTTTACTGTGGCTTTAACAGATATTTATTTGAAGACCTGTTGTTTATTACTTAATAATCTTTAGTTGGAAATTTGCTGTGGGGAAAAAAAAACACGAGGATCTGCTGTCTTTTGAAAAATTACCTATGGGCTGTAGCAGTGATTCCTGTTTGTTTTTTATCATTTTTTCCTATATCATTACTTGCTTGATTGGCTGTTTTATTGCCTATTTATTAATCTTCTCATTATTATCATCAATTTATCGCTCAGAAACCTTTTATCATTTAATCACTTTTTAAAAGCAAAGGATTTCAAAGACATTGAGTGTGCATTCGTTCTGAAAAATATTTTGTCTGTGAAATGCAATGGAAAAATGTAAATTCATTAATTTGTAATAACTGGATTATTAAATATATTTGTCAAAATAGCTGCTATGAGAGCAGACATAACCCAGAAAATGTCACGCACTGGGATTTGGATTTTAGCCCTGACCTGCCCCCTAGTGGTATAATTATTAACTATACAAATTACAGAAATCAATTGTGTGTGTGCGAAAGCAAAACTACACCTGCGTGTGCAAAAGCGTAATGATTTCGCCCAGTGCTTGTTATTATACTGTGCTTGTTATTGTTATATGGTCAGTCAGGTGTGCTCTACGCTTGTTCCTACAGCTGGTCAAAACCCAGACCATGTGCTGCAGGGGGACGGCAGCAAACACAGCTCGGACTCCAGACGGCCAGCTCCCGGGTCGACGGTAGAGCCAGAGGATGCACCACGTTTCCTTACCTGCTTCTGCTCAGGTCACTGCCCAGAAGATGCCAAAAACAACACCTGCATGTGAGTGACTGCTGCCAAGCTCAGTCTGATCAAATAAAAGATCTAGGTGGCCAAAAAGTGCTTCATTGTTGATTTTGCTGTTATAGGACAAATGGTCAGTGCTTTGCCATCATTGAAGAAGATGAAAACGGAGATGATGTGTTAAGCTCGGGCTGTATGAAGTACGAAGGCTCCCATTTTCAGTGCAAGGTAAAACTACAGGTTGTTGTTTATTAATAAGAACCGCCTATTTGAATCCAATTGAACTCATGATGTTTGCAGCATATTAAATAATAATAATAGATTGTGTTCTAGGATTCACAGTTTGCCCAGGCAAGACGAACAATTGAGTGTTGTCAGTCTGACTTCTGCAACCGTGATCTGAAGCCTGAGCTGCTTCCACGAGAGCCAGGTGAGCTTCTGCCTCATCATGTAGTTCTGACACACACACATTGTGTACTACACAGTCATCTGCTGTCAGCATGGGATTGTAGTATTTGAATGGTTGGATGTGAATGTGTAAATTTACATAAGTATAGATACAAAATCACGATATTTATATCAGTAAATCTGATCAAACTACAAACCCGATTCCAAAAAAGTTGGGACACTGTACAAATTGTGAACAAAAAAGGAATGCAATAATTTACAAATCTCATAAACGTATATTTTATTAACAATAGAATATACACTGGCGATCAAAATTAGAGAACAATTTATAAACAATTGAACAATTCTGAAATAATGTCATCTTCACTGCTCAACAGTTGAAGTTTTTGTCCTGTCTATACCATGCTACCAGAACACCTTTTCCACAAAATAACTAAGGCATTTAAAAAAAAAAAACATTATTTTGCAGAAAACACACTGATCAAAATGAGAGAACAACAATGACTGTAGCATGGAAAAAGATTACAACAACATTTTCTGAAGGTTACAACAGTCAGCAATTAGTAGGAAGTGTACAGGCCTCTGCTCTGAATGACTTCAGCACATCTGCGGCCACAGGACAGCACTAGTCTCTCACACTGCTCTGGTGTGATTTTGGTCCACTCTTCTTTCAGTCTCCTCCACAGTTCGGTGACTGTAGTGGGTTTCTTGGCCATAACTTTGTCACCAAGGATTTTCCAGAGGTTCTCTATTGGGTTGAGATCAGGACTCTGGGCAGGCCATGTCATTATTTCAATGTTTTCAGTTTCAAGGAACTGCTTTACCCGTTTTGCTGTGTGACATGGAGTGTTGTCCTGCATGAACACTGCGGGCTGATTGGGTGATGAACGCAGGGAAGGAACCATATGTTGTTGAAGAAGGTTCAGTAATAAGAGCAAGTTTAATTTATTTGGGTCCGATGGGAAACATTATGTTTCGGCGACAAACTGGAGAAAGACCCACGGATAGCGATTTGCAATACACGTAATGCCGAAATTTCAAGAGGAGGTGCGTCTGCAAAAACTTTGTTTTTATGAAAGAACATATTTAATTTTATAACCTTTCAGCAGGCCAGAGGGCCTGTACATTATTATTTAATGTACACGAGTGCATTTAAGTTAAACATTTAAGTTTGAATTTTAATTTATTTTATCCTGTGCATTGTTGCATTGTGCTATAAATAAATATATTCATAATTTGTAATTGATTTATTCTTTGAAACTTTAATATTAATTCATGCAATTGAAATGCTTTGATTTTAGTAAGGTACACAGTCATAGCCATAAATGCAATGGTAATAATAATTGCCATCATTTCTTTCTGTGTTTCGGTTTTCGGCCTTGCTTTCCTCTTTTTCGGTTTTCGGTTTCGGCCAAGAATTTTCATTTCGGTTATCCCTAGTTGAGACACTGTATGATGAGACAGATCCTTACCCTGTTCAGCGCTGAACTGGTGAGCAATTCCAGCGGCAGTGTGGAAACGGTTGCCCATTGAGATCCTCTGCAGTATCCTGTCCTCTTTTGTATTTGTCTTCCGTTGACGTCCAGCCTTCTTGGCGGACTTTAATGAGTTTGTGATGTTGTAAGGATTCAATATTCTTGAAATCACAGACTTGGAACGACCAACTTGTCTTGCTATGGCTGATAGGGTCATCCCTTTGGCCTTCATCTGGACAACCTGCTGCCAGAGGCTTTCAGTCACTTTAGAACGGCCCACCATCTTGCAGAGTCAGTGAAACTGGAAGTTAGGCTGCCAGTTAAATAGGGGTTGACAGATAATCAAGGAAATTAGCACCAGGTACCAGATTAACACCAATAACTGGGAGGTATCTGAAAGTGTTCTCTAATTTTGATCAGTGTGTTTTCTGCAAAATAATGTTTTTTTTTTTAAATGCCTTAGTTATTTTGTGAAAAAGGTGTTCTGGTAGCATGGTATAGACAGGACAGAAACTCCCTCAACTGTTGAGCAGTGAAGATGACATTATTTCAGAATTGTTCAATTGTTTATAAATTGTTCTCTAATTTTGATCGCAGTGTAGATAACATTTCATTCCCCCAATGCTGCGGCAAAAAATAGTGGAGCGATATCAGAAAGAAAAATTGCAGAGTTTGAAGTTATCATCATCTACAGTGCATAATATCATCCAAAGATTCAGAGAATCTGGAACAATCTCTATGCGTAAGGGTCAAGGCCAGAAAACCATACTGGATGCCCGTGATCTTCGGGCCCTTAGACACATTCAGGAATGCTACTGTAATAGAAATCGCAACATAGGCTCAGGACTACTTCCAGAAAACATTGTCGGTGAACACAATCCACACAATCCGTTGCCGGCTAAAACTCTATAGGTTAAAAAAGAAGCCATATCTAAACATGATCCAGAAGTATAGGTGTTTTCTCTGGGCCAGGGCTCATTTAAAATGGTCTGTGGCAAAGTGGAAAATTGTTCTATGGTCAGACGAATCAAAATTTAAAGTTCTTTTTGGAGTTAATTTGGCTTATCATAAAGAGGAAGCTGCATCGAAGAAGACCTAAGACAGTTGAGCAGCTAGAAGCCTGTATTAGACAAGAACGGACAAATTCCTATTCCTAAACTTGAGCAACTTGTCTCCTCAGTCCCCAGACGTTTGCAGACTGGTATAAAAAGACAAGGGGATGCCACACAGTGGTAAACGTGGCAAAACATTAAATTTAAAATCAACTTATTTATCCCTTAATTATACATTTTCTCAGTTTAAACATTTTATATGTCATTTATGTTGTATGTCTGAATAATCATTGCATTCTGTTTTTATTACCAAATGTGTACAGTGTCCCAACTTTTTTGGAATCGGGTTTGTAATTAAAAAAGACTACACTGTTGATATCAAGATGTGCCTTGTGTTTTCATATAAGTGATATTTTGGTTTGTACTTATTTGTTTTGTGGCAACGTAAGAAACCTTGATACATGCTTTGAATCATGCGCATTGAGTTTTCAGGTTTTTTGTAAAACGAGATAGGACATGCAGGTGGTTAGTTTGAAAGAGGCAGATGTAGAGGACGGGGTGGGGGGTATTGAGACGGATGAGCCGCTGTGGCGCCCCCTAATGGGGGAAGAAGAAGATCTGAGTTTTTAAAACAAAGACAGGAAGTGGATAATTATTTAAAATGTATATGATTCTGTATTGAATTTAAGGAACCCTGTTTTATTTCTCTGTTTCAGAGGCGTTCCTCACACCTCACTGGCTGGCCTTGCTCATCTCCGTTACAGTGTGTTGCTGCATCCTTATCTGCATCACTGTGGTCTGTTACTACAGGTACATCCCTCATCTGTCCAGTACATGCTCACAAAAGTAAGTCTGTGAAGTCACCATCCCTTTATGATTATAAAAAAAAAGTACAAATCAGGAAATTTTAACCATAGGTGTGTTTAATGTGCTCTTAAAATAAAGTTTAGATTCAAGAATACTAATTTGAATATATGAATTCAAACACAGAAGGAAAACCTTCTGTGAGCTCTGTGAAACAAAAATTACCATTAAACATATAATAATATAAATACACAGAGCTTTTATTTCTTATTCACTTAAGAGACTTTTGGAGTTTTTACTAAGTATTGAAGGGGTGGACCTCATATAACTGCTGTTGTTGACAGTTGAAATACTGTAAATCTGTTGCTGTTGCTCATTTTAGCTTCCTTGATCTTGCATGAAAGTAGCTGTTAATGCTGGCATGGCATGAAAAGAAAACTTGCTTTACTGTGTGCAGCAGCATTGTGTTGATTGAGTTGGTGATTAGGAAATTAAGTTGCAATTTCTATAACAGAGGACAGACAACAGTTTTAAACTCTTACATGCAATAATTGAAATATGCCGTTTAGTGAAAGCTAGGAAACTAAAACTGAAACGACTCAGAGAAGAAAACATGATTGCACAGACCTCGGCGCATCTGAAGGTGGATAAAACCCGCATCCTGCTACTGCTGCACCTTTTGGCAAAGATGCTATGCTGATAAAACGAGCAACAGTAACCATTACGCCTTTGATTTTGCTGTTGAAAGACTTTGTTTAGATTTGATGTATCCTGCTGCAAGAAGATTAGATAAAGGGCGGTGATAATGTGAGATCGGAGTCAATTGTGGGCATGTTTGTTATATTTTAGGTATAAATGGCAAACAGAGAGGCAGCACTATCACAGAGACTTGGAGCAGGCTGAAGCCTTCATTCCTCCTGGAGAATCTATCAAAGACCTCATCCACCAGTCTCAGAGCTCAGGCAGTGGCTCTGGCCTCCCCCTGCTGGTGAGCAGCTTCAAATACACCCTGTTGTTATAAACTCTTAGAAATTGGATGTGTTGTTGCGCAATACTGTTTTTACACCGAGTACATTTTGTTTCTCTGCTTAGGTGCAGCGTACCATTGCGAAGCAGATCCAGACAGTGCGTCTGATTGGGAAAGGTCGTTGTGGTGAGGTGTGGTTGGCTCGCTGGAGGGGGGAGAAAGTGGCAGTGAAGGTGTTTTGCACTCGTGAAGAGGCTAGCTGGTTCAGAGAGACTGAGATCTACCAGACTGTGCTTATGAGGCATGAAAATATCCTGTGTAGGTGTATCGATTGAATTTGTCCAGCTCTCATCAATCTGCTTGTGTAATGCATTATAAATCACATAGTATTGACAAACTTCAAATGATCCATACAAATAATTATTTGGGAAGTTTTACTTCCCAAGAAATATATTTCTATAACTTCTACAGTTATCAGTTTTCTCACTTTTTGATTTTTGCAGGAACATTTTTTCCGTCATGGTAGTATTTCAGTTTCACCAACAAAATTGTTAAAATTAGTTAAAATCAGAAAAAAAAACCAACACTGAACACCATTAATAATTCCAAGCACAGATACAAACTTATTTGAGAATTTTGTATAATCAGTAAATCATAAAGAGCTTGTATTGCAGCATGACACTAACAACGTTCCATTGTTTTTATATTGATCGCAATCACACATTATGCGTCTTTCTTATCATATTCTATGCTGCCTCCCGTACAGGCTTCATAGCAGCTGATATAAATGGTACAGGAGCCTCCTCCCAGATGTACCTCATCACAGACTACCATGAGAACGGCTCTCTGTACGACTACCTAAAGTTTACCACGCTGGATACGCAGGCCTTGCTAAAACTGGCCTACTCTACAGCATGTGGCCTGTGCCATCTACACACCGAGATCTACGGCACGCATGGCAAACCAGCCATTGCTCATCGAGACCTGAAGAGCAAGAACATCCTTGTGAAGAAAAATGGCAGCTGTTGCATCGCCGACCTGGGACTGGCTGTCAAATTTAACAGGTGCTTTACTTCTCCACCTTCAGAACCAAAATGAACCATGTGTTTAAGTCAGAAGTCTTGGTTTAAGAAGGGGCATCCTTTAAAAAAAAATCCATTCCATTTTTTTGATGCATGTGGAAGTGCAGGCTCACAAATTCTGCGTTGCAACAGATCCACTACAATCAGATGATTTTCATCTGCACAACTGCATTTAAATAATTGTTGAAAATGTATTGTAATAGTGATCTGTGATAGAAAGGAATCGTGTGTAAACGTTATTTTAAGCATATACACATGAAACAAAAAAAGCTATTTATTAATTCAATTTATTTATTCATAAATAAATTAATGCCTTTCTTCATTCATTCACTCTTTTGTTATGCAGAATTGTCAGGAATTTCTCCTTTTAAGATAATTTTTTGGAGCTGTATATAAAACGCAAAAGAATACATATTGCTAGACTGCTGTTAAAAACATGGCGAAGACAGGAAGCGGAAGCGATTTCGCACATGCACAGTAAAAAAAAAAGTGTTGAATCGAGTAGCCACGGTGACCCGAGGCGGAGACTAAACACTTAATATGTTTGGGAGAAAACTCAGCTTTTAACTATTTTCAGAGAGTAAAACCAGGATTACATCCGGTAAATTTGCGCTGTAACAAAACGGTTCAGTACAAATATATGTACCGTTAAAACCCCTAGTGTATAGTAAGTGTTCTTGCAGTCCTCACAGTCCATGCAGTGATTTTAATCACAGATCAGTTAAGACAGTAATGAACATCTTGTAGCAATTTGTCTAACCTGCTCTTTTCTTGTCTCTCAGTGACAACAATGAAGTCGACATCCCTCTGAGCACTCGTACAGGAACCCGGCGCTACATGGCTCCAGAGGTTCTTGATGAAAGCCTTAGTAAGAACAACTTTCACGCGTACATCATGGCCGACATCTACAGCTACGGACTGGTCATGTGGGAGATGGGGAGACGCTGTGTCACAGGAGGTACTGACTATAAATTGGATTCCATGGTAGATCTTCCAACCAGTGAGATCTTCAATTCAGAACTATGTCCTAGAGGACCTGCTTTAGTAAAAGAACAAAACCTGCATACAGTGAAAGGCTTAAAAACAAAGAAATAGTCAAAGCAAATATTGTGAATACTTACTGTACACTTTCGCTCGATTTCAGGGATAGTTGAGGAGTACCAGTTGCCATACTATGACATGGTCCCCTCAGATCCTTCATATGAAGACATGCTGCAGGTAGTGTGTGTAAAAGGCCTGAGGCCCACAGTGTCCAACAGGTGGAACAGTGATGAGGTAAGTCTGCATAATTGAGGATTTATTAAAACATTTTTTTTTCACTTCTTTCTGGTTTAGTAATTCAACTACTTTCATTGGAACACAAGTATCATATTTGATGTGAACATGGAAAACGTTTGAGAGCATAAATGGTGACTTTTTTTTTTTTCTTCTTCAGTGCTTGAGGGCCATGTTGAGGCTGATGTCAGAGTGCTGGGCCCACAATCCTCAATCACGTCTCACTGTTCTAAGAGTCAAGAAAACATTAGCCAAAATGGTGGAACTGCAGGACATCAAAATCTGAGCTATATCCAGATTGGGTTTGTTGGCAAAGCCAGTCAGAGACACATTCAGGTTCTGTCCTGATTAACACAAGCTGTGAGAGATCGAAATCGACTTCAGTACCATCTTTGCTCCTTCCCTGCTTGAACTGGAGAGCACACTGAGCTGGGGTTTTTTGTTCTTTTTGTGCTTTCTGTGAAAGCTGTGTAATCACAGGCTTTGATCGGATTCAGACTGCGACTGTGAATCTTTTCCAAGTACTGGGATAACCAATTGACATTTCTGCCTTACACACCAAACTACTTGTTTTTGTGTCATCTGTGTATACGTTGTTCTTCTGTTGTTTTTTTTTTTTTTTGGGATGAACCTCAATTCCTGCCACATGGAAAAACATTTGTGACTTTTTGCCAAGTGCAAAAATGCAATTATACATAGACCTGTAAATAAAGTTGTACTTTAGACTGCACAAGCTAAAAGGTAAGACATGTTCTACCAATAGTGGTCTATTGGGCCAGAAACTGCCTCCTTTAAAACTGTCATAAAATAATTTCCTGTGTATGTATGTTGAGTTAGTTTAGTTAACCCTTTAATGCAGTGCTTAGCAGTCAGATAGTTCACAGTGGTTGCTACTGGACTTGCATCAAGAAATATTCCTTCACTACAAGTCTAAAGCCTGTATTTCCCACTATTTTAAGGGAATGTTTGGAGTCAAGCTTTGTTCTTTTAAATATGTTCCATCTCATGGAAAACATTTAAGTCCCCGTACGAACGTCCCTTAAGAATAGTTTACAGTACACATCATGCAAACAGAAATACACCAGCCTTCATTTACCTTTTTATTGCTTTCTGTGCCACTGAAATGAGCGTTAAACCATAACATAGGTCTCTACATACAGTTGTACAGCGTATGCCAACAATTTTCATTTTAGTGCCAGAATAATATCTTAGGTTTGCCAACATTTTTGTTGTACAAAGGTAGAATTTCAGAAAAATAATTTTTTTAAGGTCATTAAAATGTTCTTCAAAAAAGAAAAATAAATTGTTTAAAAAAAATAAATAGGTAAAAGATTAAAGGAGTAAGTTAAAGCAAATCATTTCCATGTACAGTTACAATAACGTATTGCTGCATAAGCACCGAATGCACTCTTTGGCCGAAAAAGAATATTTTTTGGGGAAAAAAACAGGGCAGTTGTAACGACCAGTCTGTTATTCGTTCTAATTTCTTGGGATTTATGACATTTCTTTTCACATCTGTTTTTCCTATTTAAACATATCAAATGACATTTTATCAAATAAATTAGCATCTCTAACATGATGTAGATGTATAAATGTACTGCTCTGCCTCTCCCTGCCTTGTGTTGGTGACAGTTGGTATGTAATTGTTGCACACCTTTTTCATATAACTTCTGGTTTAATGGGTTCCTTATGAGTTTGCCAAGAAAATACAAATACCATACATATAATTCCTGTCCAATGTATTCATTTTAAGTAAATATTTACTATATGAATCAGTGCTTGTGGCTTATTTCTAATGTATGTGAGGCAAGTGAGTGAACAGCATGCATTAATGACATGATTAAACTTTGGCAGTTATGTTTAAAGTTGCAGCAGAAATGTACAGATATTTGTTTTTTTTCATTAAAGAACAGGCAACATGTCATATGTATAATATCTACAAACACACAGTCTAAACCTGGGATACTCATAGTCAGTATAAAAGCTTATTAGACAACCACACACATGCAAGATGCTTTTTGTGACTAATCAGTGATCAGGAGAAATCTTTTTTAAAAAGTGCATTGATTTATTTTCAATACAATATGAAAATAATCAGGAAATGAAATCTTGCGCATTAGTTCATCCCAGTGTGTGTGTGTTTTCTACTCTTCAGATCTGAGTGTGTGCTCATGTGGTCTGTAGCAGCAGCAGTCCAGCAAAAGTGTTTTCCTGTGGTCTCCCATGCTCCAGTGTTCCCTGCACTAGATCTAGCTGGACCTCTTCACCCTGTTTCAGCTCTAGGAAGCAGATGCGAGTAGCAGGTCCTGAAGACTTCCTCATGCCCTGATGCAGTGATGCTGCCACTTCCTTTCCCCTCTTCAGCTGGGCTAAAGATGGCCCGGGTCCAAAGTCCAGCGTCAACACAAACAGGTACACCCCTGTAGAAGGTGCTCGGAACACGCCCGTTTCAGGTGAATACATCTGGCCGTGGTTTAGGGACATAGTTTCAAACACTACTATACCAGGTGTGTTAGCACCCTCTCTGCTGTAGGCCACAAACATTAGCGGGTTCTCAAGAAGTTGACTGTGTGCTGAAACAAGAAATGGAACACAATCTGATTTAAATGGTTTTATCAAAATGTTCAGGTTTAATTTAGGTTATTTTATCCCCTATGGAAAGAATGTTTGCAGCATACTTATCTAAATTTAATTCAAAATGACCACTAGAGGGAGTGGAATTAAAGAAATGGAATTGCTTGGGGTATAAAAGATCATTTTGACCTGTTTTTCGAACATCAAGGAACATAAATGATAAGAGGTATTCTCTTAATCCTGCTGATCATTCACAATAATGTTAGCTTTACTCAACACCTTTTCTTTATACAGTATATATACACTCTATGCTTTGTGACTTTATCCGTAACAGTTTACTTGCTATTGTTACCACCTTCCACAGAGACCTCCTCTGAGCCTCGGAAGCATTTCCATACCAGCAAACTACACAGTGTCATGATGTTTTCAATAAAAGCCTTGTAAAACATTAAAAATCATTCTCCAATGAACATTGAAAGAAAATGATTATTGTTTTTTTTTATTATTAATATAAATACCTTCTCTGTTGAAGCTTCTTGCTAACATAATCAGTCCATGCATCCCACCTAGGTTTATAGTTCATCATTATACCAAGATATTTTGTAGTTAGGTGCTGGTTGTATTTGCTCCCCAATGATTAATGTAGAAGTTGTGCGCTCTCTCTCTAAAATTGACGGGTAAAATGCAGCATTACGGCATATAGGCTAGTGTTTATTTTTTTCTGCCAAGCAGAACAAAACTCACTTTTTCCGGATAGCTTTTATTTTTGTGATATATTCGGTGATGTTTATTTTCTTGTTTTATTTTTCTCATAATTTTTTATTTGTTTTATTTTATTTATCTTTATTTGTATTTTCTTCTATGTTTGGAAAGCGCATTGAGATGCTACTTTTAAAGGCGCAATATAAAATAAAGATTTATTATCATTAATAGTGTTACATTTAGTTCAATCACTGCGATTCTTCTTTGTACCACTGTCTATTGTTAAAATGTTTACACAAAAATGATTAACCTGCCACCTATATAAACTCTTCATAAGCTCTGATTAAAGCTGCTTTTTGTTATTTTTTTAGACACCACTGAACTCTTTTTGGTTGTTAGGTGACTTCACTCAGTGTCATTCACATAATAGAAATAGAACATGAATTTACTTTTCATGGCATTTTCCTGACAGTTATTCATTATTGTATATTCTGCCTGAGTTTATTATGCCCCCGAAATCAACAGACTGGTTGAGTGTTCCCCTAACCTTCAATTGTGCGTCTCATTTTGTTAATGTGGTGACATTTTTAATAAAGCCTTATGCGTTTCTTGTTAAAGAAATGAATTTTTGTCACCATTGTGCATCATAACAAAAGTACACCAAACCACCATGACCCCTAAACACAAAGTCAAATTGTCTCACATGACTCAGAGTAAATGTCATCTACACATCAAAAACACCTAGCCCCCAGTTTCAGTTCTCATGAGCCTCCATAACCATTTATGAACATTCACTATGATAACAAACCAAAGTTCTATTCAAAATGCAGCCGGCTTCTGTGTCACAGAGGAACATTCAGATTAAACTTTTTTTTTTGCAGTGTATCTGCTTAACTTTGGTAACAAATTATTATTGTATTAATTATAATGATTTGTATTAGTAATGATTTTCTATCAACATATAAAAACTAAAGAGAGCTCTACATTGCAGTTGAAGTGACTGTTCACTAGAGGGACATACTGCTACAGGATAAGTGATAAACACTAACAATGTGCCTCAAACCACACGTCAGGAATTTAAATTTAAAACAGCTATAAATAAGTTTTACATGTTTAAAACTTTGGGTTGATATATATATATATATATATATATATATATATATATATATATATATATATATATATATATATATATATATATATATGAGATCTCTGGCAGTGATTAAACAAAACAGGCCTTAACATTTTCAGTGATGCTGAATGAGTCATTTTTCTGAAAAACATGCATCACTGCTACACTCTTACAAATTCTCACGGATAAGATTTTTCGATTCAGCTTGAGCTGCTTAATTGGCTTGTTCATGATTAACATGGAAAATAGAATGTTGCTAGTAGCTGTAGTGGGAATAGAATCCTTAATGTCTTTAAGTGTACATTCCTGCTCAGTACTTGGATGTTTAACCCCACTACTTGAAACTGCCTTCAAGACAGATGTTTTCTCTCAAGTCCTAGAACACACACAACAGTAACACTCTAACCACTAAAGCATGATGTTACAGGGAATATTTTAGTCCTTGGGCCTTGAATGATGTAAAAAACCTGTGCAATTTAAATAAATAGTCAGGCTTTATGCTTCGAAATTGTGCAGCCTTTTATTACTTTTAACCTGTTATATTTGACCCTTTTATTATTCCTGCTATTACACTGCTTCATTGTTGATTTTTTTCTTTTAAAAGACACTACAAATGTAGTTTCCTTCATACCTGCTGTTTCGAGTGATGTATCCCGCTTGCTGCGCTGCATACCTCTTGTATCTTCGCTTTTCTTTTGCCTATTTCTTTGACTTTTGACTTCTTTTTTCCTCATTAATGCAAACAATTTGTCCAAATCTACTGTTGCTTCTGACTCTGATAGACCTTCAGTGTTACTGAAAACGTGTCTAAAGATCCTGAGATGATCCTCAAGGCTCTTGCGCACGCTCGTCAACTCTTCTCGCAGGTTTCCCTCTAAATCTTTGGAAGCAGCTCCTTGAGTACAATTGCAGCAGGACAGACATTGCTGTTCTCCGAGCTTGATGACATGTGCTTTGATTTGGTTCACTGTCTTTTCCAAAGCAGAGAAGTCCTTGTTTTTGTAACCAATAGGTTCCTCTGAGAAATGGGCAAATTTCTGTTCCTCCTGTCTCCATTTGAGATCCTTATCAAGCCAGTCTGCCAGCTCTGAGGGCTCATACACTGTGGCATCCTCAGAGTTAAGCATGGAAGCCAGGCTTCGACTGTGTCCATTAATCTGTTCCTGCAGGTCGCTGATCAGCATCTTCAGCACAGAAATAGAGTAGGCTTTCTGGTCTTGTGGGGACCAGTCAGAAAACTCCAAAACCTCCACACCAAGAAGGATTTCCAGTATATCACTGTGCCGTATGGCATCTTTCAACAGGGAGCTAAAAGCATTGAACAGGTGTTTTATGTCATGAGTTTGTTTATCGTCCTCTTTCCTTAGAGCTTCAATATTCATTACACAGCCCAAGAGAGAGGACTGCAGTGTGGTTAGGTTTTGGTGCATTGTCCTACGCTTATCTTGCTCAGTTGCCAGCGAGTTCTCAACAGTGTGTAACCTTAAATTAATCTCCTCCACTGTTGGGCTCCAGCCACCATTTATCTGAGCAGTTAACCTCTCTTCTGTTGCACTGTCTAAATCCTGCCTGTTTTCAGTTGCAATCATTGTAATATTAGCTACAGCCTGTTTCAACTGAGCCACTGATGTTCTGAGGCCGGTACAGTCACAGTCTTTGCTACCGGAGCTCATGTTCTTATAGAACAGCGTGAACAGGTAGTCCATGTCTACCTCCATTTCCTGGACTGTGCTTTGGAGAATGGAGACATTTTTGGACACGTCATCAGCATATTTTTCATTTGACACTTTTGCTGCATCCACTTCTAGGAAAGCCTCAATGTACTTGTCCTCAAACTTGCGGTCATTCTGGGTTATACGCTCTTCTAAGGTCTTCCCGAGGTTTTGAAAGTTTTCTATTGTTGTTTTCATTTGATCTTGGTGTTTGTTTAGGGCAGTAAGGTCTGCATCGTTACTGATAACCTTATTGTTCAATCGGGTAATGGCTTCCCAGACTGCAGTGTTCTCCTGAGGCTCTCTGTCAGGGGGTTGCATATTACTTGCACGGAGCAAATCCCTCTGGATCTCCTCCTTCATATGCTCCTGTTGTTGTCTTACCTCTGATAGTGAGCAATTTAGGGAATGGATACTCATCTATGTGCAACAAACAATTGTTAGTGTTATGTATAATGTATAAGTATAATGTTTTTTTAGATACAAGCAACATATCATAGAACATTTGTCTTCTAAAATCTTAAATGCTTTTAAAATATATACACAGACTATATACAGTACAGACCAAATGTTTGGACACAAACCTTCTCATTCAAAGAGTTTTCTTTATTTTCATGACTATGAAAATTGTAGAGTCACACTGAAGGCATCAAGGGCTATTTGACCAAGAAGGAGAGTGATGGGGTGCTGCGCAAGATGACCTGGCCTCCACAGTCACCGGACCTGAACCCAATCGAAATGGTTTAGGGGTGAGCTGGACCGCAGAGTGAAGGCAAAAGGGCCAACAAGTGCCAAGCATCTCTCGGGGAACTCCTTCAAGACTATTGGAAGACCATTTCAGGTGACTACCTCTTGAAGCTCATCAAGAGAATGCCAAGAGTGTGCAAAGCAGTAATCAAAGCAAAAGGTGTCTACTTTGAAGAACCTACAATATGACATTTTTCAGTTGTTTCACACTTTTTTGTTATGTATATAATTCCATATATAATTCCACATGTGTTAATTCATAGTTTTGATGCCTTCAGTGTGAATCTACAATTTTCATAGTCATGAAAAAAAAGAAAACTCTTTGAATGAGAAGGTGTGTCCAAACTTTTGGTCTGTACTGTATATATATATATATAGATATAGATATATAGATTGATTGATTGCAGTCCAAGAGCTTCAGTAAATGTTTACGTCAAACAATAAGGGTTAAAGAAAAATGGCCATATAAGCACTCCTTGTAACCATGATGAGCAGAAAAGCATCTCATCATGCACAAGACACTTGGGTTGCATGGGCTACAACAGCAAAAGACAACATTTGTTTTCACTGCTCTCAGTCAAGAACAAGCTGTTCCCATTAATCTATCATGGGAACAGTCTCAAAGAAATTGAATAGTTAACGCCTGGGAGAAAAAGTGATCTGATCTTTATCCAGTTGTTTCCACCATTCTCTGTACTCTCAAGAGACTATTGTGTGATTCCCTGGAGCTCAGCAGTTTATGAAATACTCAAATCTAGCTCTAACGTCCGTACCACAAAAACACAGAGGTCACACTTTCTCCATTCTAATGTTTGATGTAAACTGAAGCTCTTGAATGTAATCCTAATGGAGTGCACAGTAAGTGTATACTGCTAGTGTATATTTCACATGTAGGAAAAAAGACATTTTAACTTTTTACTTATTTAAAGAAACTATTTTCTGACCTGTAGCATCTTCTGGTTGTGTTTAATTTGGACATCCATGTCAGCCTTCAGATGGGTCAAGTTGTAGTCCATCATGACCTGCTGTGCATATATCTTCTCTTCCATCTGATTATACTGAAGGCTTAGTTGCAAATCGAGTTCCTTCAACTGCTTGAAGGTATCCGCTGTTGCCTCATGCTGCATCAATTCCTCACTGATTTCATCTCCAGTCGATTTGGACTCTCCTTGAACCATTTGGTGAACTAGCATCTTTGTCATGTCTTTCTGTAAGTCTTGCACCTCCTCAGACAGTCGTGCTAGTGTCAGATTGAAGCTGTCAAATATGGGTTGTAGATGTGACATCATGACATCCTTTAAATAGTGGATGGGTACAAGCCCGGGATTTGTGTAATGCGTCTCTGGTGGAGGGCTTTGATGTCCGTTATTCACACCATAGCTGGCTGCAATAAGAAACATTGTCTAAGAATTTACTCAGCAACCTCAGTAAAGTACTTTAGAAAAAACAGTTACTGGCTTTTACCCGTCATGAAAATACATTATGTAGCACAGAATGAAACTGTTAAATGCAAAAAGAAAATGACCTTAGGTTCAAATGCTTTGTTTTTCTATGAGGTATTTAATTGGCAGCAAATAAACCCTCAGCCTTACTGCACCGCCAAACCTAGCGATGATATTTTCATGGTAATTCTTGCAGGCGAAATTTATAACTTGGTATGTCCTCCAGAGGTCTTTCCCTCAACCTTAGACCTGTGAGGTGAAATGAGAAGCTGAGTTTTATAGCCATGAGTGTTTTTCTATCCAGTCATGCAAAAAAATAGTGGCCTGGCCTTCTGGGAGTGGGGCGTGCTAATTTACAAGTCCTGTCATTCTCACGTCTGGACAAACTCATTCTCCCAGTCAGTGGTGTTTCCTTACCGACATTAAAGTGTCATATATCTGACATCAGGGTGTTTGTTACCCAGTGGTCATTTTCTAATTGACGTGAATTACAACTTGGTAGAAGAGGAAAACCCCTGTTCCACATCACAGAATAATCATTTCCTATCGCTTTGAGTAGTCTCCTCTCTGCAAGTGTTGATTTGAATAATCACCAGTAGTTAAGATGAATAATATGATAACTTGATAAAACTGATGTTTGGCAATAATGTTTTGAGTATATTATTTATTTATTCAGTAATAGTATACAGTTTGTAAAAGGCAAGGTGGATTTTCGATGATAGGTAATGTGGATTTATTTATTGCATGTAAATACTTCAAGATTTCTAAAGACATCTGTTCTAAAGACAACTTTTATGAGTTTAATGTACTTATCTTTTTTTTCGTTTGAACACACACACACTCACTCACTCACTCACTCACTCTTTAAATTTGGATATGTACCATAAAATGGAACTTGTGCCTTTATGTGCCTGTTTGTAAATAGCTGTTAGTGAAACATCTTTCTTTTAGTGGAAATAAATCCTCCCTGTAATTAGAACATTTTAACAAAATTTGGCATATAATTAACTCTACCCAGTTATGTTTTTCTTGTAAGGGCCTTTAATGGATCACTTAATCCAGTCTGAGATATTTGATGCAATCAAATACTGTGGCAAACTACAATAAGTATAGGATGTTGATTTTTTTTTTTTTTCTATTCCATTACATCACTGCTTCCAGCCGCTTTGGAAATTCTCTCATAGCTTCTCATGTATTTGATAATGAAACATGTTTTCATCCTATATTGCAGCCTGCATATCAATTACATCCCGTTACACCATTCTCTATGTACAATATATTTAGGGGGTTTTTTATGTCCAGAGAAAGAGAGGATATCCTGGGCAGGAAGCTGCAGTGAGAGAGAGACAGTGAGCAGGAGGAGTCACTGCACAGATTCTACTTACTGTGCTGTGTCTGTAAGGATATACAGAAGACAGACTGTAGACCTGACAAGCTCTGATTGTGTGTGCACAGCACTACAAGATTTGCACTAATGAGCCTTTACTGATGTATGTTTGCAGCTTTTACTGATAAGAGATGAGCTGCAATCATTTGTTAGTTTAAGGGTAGATTCTGCATGCGTCATTAATATCAGTCACTAAAAAGACAGATTTTTGTTCACAATAATCTTCTCTTGAAAGGCAATACTTTTTGTGCTCCTCCAGACACATTGTTGGTGATCAGAACATGATCCAAATTGGAAATTGTGCTGGCCAAAAGTGAATTTTCCTACTTTTAAAATGCCAATTGTAATTTCCTGCCTTTACATTCACTATAAAATCGGTTGTATTATAAAATGAATTGTTTTAGGTCTGTGTTTAAAGCATTGCGAATTAGGAAAGTACCAGCTTGCTAAAATAATTAATCTAGCGCCCTAAAAGGCCCTTGAATTTTCTGTCTGAACATTAAGAAGTATTTCAGATTCTGGAATGGATCCATGCAGCGGCAGATTTAATAGAGTTTCACTTACTGGACTCATGTCTGCATAGGTTTGTTTTGGTTCAGTGCTTTGATTGTGTAACAAATAGACCTAAATGACAAAACTGACAGCTCAGTGTGTATTTATATTCGGCAATGAGAAAAAGATTCTTTGCATGGTGTTAACAATTTTGTCATGATATGAACTAAGAAAAGACTTCAACTGTGATTTTTCTAATTAAATGGAAAGGGTCATAAGGTCATTTCTAAACAATTTACAAAACATTTAAAAACAATGTTCTTTGATTTGATCATCTGAATAAAAAGCTTTAAATAAAGGGAAGAAGAAGAAGAAAGACCTTATTTTTTTACATTCTACACTAGTTTATGGGGTCCGAAAAGACCCCCAAATTGTCAGAGCAATATCCTTTAAACACGAGACCAAAATAGACTTAATGCACAGCACTGTGTTTGGTGGAAACCACAAACACTTGACCCTGAATGTCTGAAAATAGAAAAAAAAAACTGCAAATATAATACAATAAATGTAGTAACAGTTGACCAAAATTCCACCAAACTGATTTTGAGTTAATTTGACCAGAACCATTCCTGAAAATGCATGCATGTATTTACTTTTGCCTATAATGGCTTCTGTGCATTGACTTACTAGTGTTAAATAAACAAAAAGAGAACTTGAGTGCCTGCACAGAGCCCTGACTTAAACCCCACTCACCACATTTAAGATGAAATAGAAATGCCAATATCTAACGATATTAGAGTTTGACCCTGCTTAAATTCTTCTGCCTTGATGAGCACAAATTCCCTACAAATAAAAAATAATTGATGACAATTACAGTGTGATGGTTAGGTGTCCACATACTTGTAGCCATATAACTCGTCCAGTCATGGAACTAAAATAGTGTACCATATGCCGAGAATATCGATATGCTAAAAAAGACACACAAACCAGTATTTTATATTTCCTGATTTTTTTTTTTTTGCCTATCTTAGGATATTGCCCTCCATACATTTTAGACATTCAGAGATAATTGGGAACATTTTAATTTGTGAACCATGAAATAATCATTCCTTGCATATCAGAATTTTTGATCCAGCACTTACCACCTCTCTCACGGTGAGGCTCATGGTCAGTTTGAGGGCTTGGGTAAAACCATCGCTGGCGCTGGGGTGTTTTTCCTTTTGCTTCTCTTCAGAATTTTGGGACACATACATCGAGTGGAAGGAGTCTTGACTGTCATTCTGCTCCTGGTTGTGGTCGTTTATTAGCTTCTTAGATTCTGAGGAGAATATAAAAGTGCGGTATCTTAATAAAAAATCTGAAAAGTTGCACTTATTTTCATCACATCATTGTTACGCAGAGATACCCTTTTCCCCACTTTGCATGGAAATCATATGCTCCAAAATTAAACTTAAGAATTTGACATCCTTGCCAAATCATTAACATTTAACAAAAATAGCCATGTCTGAAAAATGACCTTAGTCTTGATTGGCTCAATTCTGTTACACTTTTGGGTTGTCTTTTCTAAACAAAGTGTGTTCTGTGAAGACAGTAGCCTTTTTTTGCATGGCTTATGTCTATTTTAGATATTATAAGTGCACTTAAACAGACTATTATTTCACTTGGGGTTTTTTTTTGTTGCATGTTTTGCTTAGCGTGTGGTTTATTCCAATCACATTTCTTTTTGGGTTCTCCAATGGAGCAATCCAGTCACACACTCGCCATGTGACGTAGCCTTGTTATAAATCCTGGAAGAACTGGATGTTCACACACCCTTTCCCTTCTCCCATGAGGGTGATGACCTTCCCACAGTCGGCTACCGATTTGAGTCATGTTTCATTGTTTCCTCAGTTTGTTATGCTACAACTGGCACTGGTGCAGCTAATGGAGTGAGCAGGGATGTGTTTCAGTGTGCTTCAAACAGATAAGCATGGACAAATACCTGTATCTTTGAGCTCTGGACCTCCTGGATGAAGCCTGATGTCAGTGTCGGAACCGTTGGAATCAATGACATGGCTGTTTTCGGCTGGAGGATTAAAAAAAAAAGGCAAATGGTGAATTGGCTTATCGTGTTTTTATATATATATATATATATATATATATATATATATATATATATATATATATATATATATATATATATATATATATATACACACACACACACACACACACACACACACACACACACACACACACACACACACACACACACACAAAATGCATCCAGAATGTCCAAATTTTATCAGTGTAAAGCAAAATAGAGATGAAAAGTTTAATTGGACAATAAACTGTATTTCAATCCAGAATTACAATCCAATTAAAGTCTATGTTTTTCAAATGATATTTTAGTACCAATTTCCTCGCAATGTTGTCCACCATGACCAGGACAACATCTCCACAAGAGTGCTGTGATTAGCTTCTGCTTCGCTCTGTACACTGGACGTGTGTCCAGCTTATACCTGTATAACAAGTAGAAAATGTAATCAATATTACTGTAATTTTTATTGCCAGTATTTGAGATAAACTCTATAAAAAGGTTTGGATCTCACTTACATGATTAAATGGCAGTCTGGTGCTCCAATAGGGCAGGGACTCTGGGACTTGATAATGTATTTCTCAGTACCACAGGACACTGCCATGGTGACTTCACGCTTATGCACATACGCACACCAGTTTCTGCAAGAAAACATTTAGTAAGATTAAGTAAGAAAGCCATGATAAATCAAGTATGTATGGTATAGAGATCTTTGATGTTTGGCATAAGCTAATGACTGCAAAGAAAAACTAAGCTAGTGTGGTGAATTGAGTAAAGGGGTCATAAGAGGACTTTAGGGTGTAATGACCATGCAAGCATGGCGCTCTGAATTTTCTGTAGAGAAGATATTACCTGGAGAAATATTGGAAATTGAACAACTTTGAGAATTGAGTTTCTGCTCTTGGGGAATGTTACATTTCTCAGCTTATTGGAAGAAGAAATCTGGTGAATGTGTGTTTTGGATGAACTTTTGATTACATAAGAGTTTTATATTCTTGATCCAAATATATGATGGCCTGGGGAAAATTAATTCTAGAAAACATACGAAAAAGGTTGACCGATATGTTTTTCCTGATTATACCATTATTTACCGTCTTAGAAAATTCAATTATTAATTAAATTTTGTTTAATCTTGCCTAGATTTTCCCAACAGAGAACATTTTTTGGAAAGAGACAGTCAGTCTGCCAAAATCTTGCGATTTCAGTGTGATGCTCACACAGTGAATGCCAGGCTTTGATTTAGTTGTTGGTTAGTTTAATGCTGTAGTAAAATGGATATAAAGGTTGATCATTTACATCTGTAGTCAGACACCAGCGATCAAAATCTTTTTTGTGATAATTAAACTTTACTTTACAGTATATTTAAATACTGGGAACTACATTTAGTAGACAATTTTACCCTGTAAAGGATTTTTTCCAGGCCAGCACACACAAGTGACTCTACATAGTTGTCTCAAGTGCAAATATGATGTAGCAGCTACTGTATGATTAATGTTGCTCATAGATTTTTAGGAATCCTTAATGCCTGGCTTATTAAATAACCCATGCTCATTTAAAAAAAAAAAAAAAAGAACAAGTTGTGCATATTCTTGCTTCTTGCCTAATAGCCCAAAACTGACCAGGGGTTCCTTCGCCATTAGGGTCATTGAAGCTTTATCTTGAGCTGACACACAGTATTGTGTTTGAAACAGCAGTATTCATCATAACATCTGGCTTTACTTCATTTCTTTTAGATGAGATGGAGGATGCAAACGTTTGAGCCGAGGAGCGGCTCTGCACCATATCATTGTATGTGAGATTCTAAGTGTTGTCTGTAGTCATGTCTTTTATTAATATATTTCCAGTGGGAGTAATAGGAGATGCGATTTAGATAGCGAGTTGTTATTTTTACTTGTTCACTCCTCCTGGAGCGCATGAGTAAGCCAGTATACATTCTGTTATCTTTAGCCAAATCTGCTCTTTTGCTGTGGGCTTTTGTTTGAAATGTTAATTCGTTTTGTATGTGTGGGAGCGTGAGAGGAACAGACTTATCTTTGTGTTATTTGTGTACTGTTTATGGGCCATGTTTAACACTTTGTGTATGTGTAACCTATTCTTAGGATTTATTCTAATTTCTAAACTTCCACTCATTGTTGCTCATTCATGTTACATGTGTAACATTAAAAAAAACAAGCAAAAATATTATTTATTCGTCTTGGAATTTCATGACTTTTTCTCTTGAAGTGATCCGAAAACAAAATTGTTTCCTTTTCCATCTTGTTGATTTATATCCGTAGTAATGTTTGTGCTCGTTTTATCATGAACTAATGTGTCTTTTTTTCTTTCAAAAATGAGTTTCTCTAACCTTCTCTAACTTTCACCTAAATTTCAATAAGAGTGTCTTAGACATGCTGTGGAAAAACATATAAACAAATACAGGCACCGTATGTCTTTCAGGTCTTGAACTCTGGGCCAAACATCACACTGTGCTGCCAGCAGCAGACCCTGTAATATCAGAAAGACAACCTAATGTTTGCCTCAATGTGAAACACCATGGAAAGACCAGCAAAATAATGTAAGTATCCTTGTTTTTAATATTTTTAGAAATCCTAATAATATTAAAAACAAGGATAGTTACATTATTTTGCTGGCCTTTCCAGGGTGTTTCAAAGATTATTTGGAGTTATGTGGTTCTGGTCAAATCAGGAGTGTCATGTTAACGTACCAGTTGATCCCTCAGGGAACAGTGGGAGAGTTTATCTTGGCAGCATGGTCTTGAAAATAATATGGAAATAAACTTCTTCCAACAACTACTTTTCCTATCCACTCCCCAGACTACCTGCATCTGTTCCAGTATCAGGGAAAAGCAGAATAATATATGGATGCTTCTGTCTTTTCTTGCATGTCTTTTATTTCTGTTTTTGTTCTATGTTATTTCACATCAGCAGCCTGACAGTTGTGCTCTATGCCCTTGTGAGTCACATCCTGCTACATGCGGATGGCCTCATGGATATACATCTTCATAAGCATTGTTTTTCTGCCCGATTATCCTGTTCCAGATGCATTGCTTCCTCACAGGAAGGAAGAATATGATGATGTCTGTCTTTTAGATCCTCTTTGTCCTTTGACCCGGGTTTACTTGCTAAAAATAAATTTGCTGCTATGCAGGAAGAGACATTTTATGTTGGTAGGAGAATCACCATCACCATAACATATGCACAGATATCCATTTCTGTCTCATTCTATACTGTACCTATTGGTGACGTGGGGGGGGATACATTGTGCAATGTGCTACAGTTAAAGCTTTGTGTTACAATTTTGCTTTTGTTTTGATCTCTGCTTGAATAGATATCTACATCCTGGAACGATAAAAATCAGGCTTTTCTATTTTGTCAAAATCCCAAAATGCAACACACAATGATCTAATGTTGGTTTAACTGCAAGATCTGTAAGACCAAGATAACCAGCTGTGATATGCTCAGACCTCAGTTAGGAAAATAAACAGTATCCAAAAATCTTTCAATCTCAGCTTCAAAGTTGAAGCAATACACCAGCACCTAAGTTAAAATGAAAGTAATTTAACAAAATCCAGTGCAAGAATTAAGTGAGTAAAAAGGGGATTTGGGAACATGGCAGCAGGGGGTAATAGGGAAACAACAAAAGGTAGACCGCATTTATAAAGATCACAAAGGGGGGCAAATAAAAGGCAGGAAGAGAAGTCTGAGGTGCAGTGAAGTTTGACCAGAGTTTGTATTTGATTTAGCCAAAGCGCACCCATCTGATTCACCAAAAGGTTTAATTCCAATTTGGATTACATATGCTGACGTTTTCTCAGAAGGTGGAAATATTTTTATTCACTTGTCGAGTCCACTGGAACTGAAGAATGCTCAAGGTATTTGCACAAGAAGTTAGTTCTACATCCCCAGTCCACCACTCCAGTTCTTCAATGTATTTTTCTATAATTATGCTGTGTCATTCTTTGTGTCATTGTCTCGAATCTTGACTGGTTCATTCAGAGATATTCATGCGTGCAAATGCTCAGCATTATTCGAAAAAGTTCCTTTCTCTCCTTTTCCATCTGTCCCTGATGTCCTGGACCTCCCCGATCACATCTGCTCTTTTATAGGCCCTTCCTCAAACAACACTTTTATGATAAACATTCATGTTTTCTGAAGGCTACCTTTGTTCTATTGTACACTCTGATGGAGTGTGTTCTATTGGGAATCCTTTAAAGTCTGAGATTATGCTTAGTTTAAAAATGATATATTGAAACCCAGACCATAGTGGATCTAAAACAAGTGCCAAAAATGCTGTCTTTTCAAATACAGAGCCTTTTGCAATTACCTGCACCTTCTTCAATGGGGCCTCAACACTTAAAGAACTTGCTAGTTGTTAATATTGTGCTGGTATAGTAAATGACACACATTATACACCATGTAAATATTCTATTTGCCATCTTCTCTCAGCACAGAGCACCTTAAGCCTGCATTTTATTAAGAATATATGAAAGCTCCTGAATTTTAACAGTGGCAAAGAACATCTAAACTGCTTGTCTTCTGAATAAATATCTACAGCCGTTTAAATCATTTGGAGGAACACTGTGAGCAAACCTGCCTTGTTCCAGGAACAATCTGTGATGTGAAGAATTTGCTCAGGTTAAAAGAGTAATGGTCTGCCAGAATCCTCCAACCATCAGAAACATGGCTCAGAGTTTGAAGGAAAGTTGCTTGTGGTAGTTAGGATAGATTGCTATTGATTAGCTCTAGTTAAGAGGAAACACATGCACTTCTGACACTCTTGGGATGCCCATGTCACAAGATCAAAACCATTGAAGCACAGGTACCTCAAGAAACAGCTGTATTAGAGAATCTCTAGACCAGACATTGTGGGGGGTAAATGAAACTTTGGGTTTTTGTTTAATAAATTCTCTGCTTTTGTTTAGTTTTCTTGTCAACTTAGCAGCAATTATCAGAGAGATCAAGAAGATAACTGCTTGCCTCAGGAAGGCAGCCCGAAAGATTCAAACTGATGTAAGTATTCTCAGAAGACACCCATGTTTTGCCTGTGTTCGCCTTGTTCTTTTTTGTTTTTATTGCTCTACTTTTATAATTAGAAACTCAGGGTGGGTGGTTCTCCAAACAAACTAAAGAGCTAAATGTAGCAGTAAGTCCAGCAGGCCTTTTTATGACCTGCATCATGGCTATAAACACAGACAGGTGTTTATTTTTCCTAATCTACCCTGCACAAGGAAAATATTGCTGCTTATGTCAGGGTTTGTAATTCCAAAAATGAATTATTAATATGAATAAACAATGAATGAATGGTAGATACCTGCAAAAGAGCATATCATTATATGCTTACCCCATACGCATTGGATTGTTACTGCTTTGAGTCTTTGCTGAACCATGTTCTGTGTCCACAGTGAGATCCTCAGATGGATGCCTATGACTTGGGTTACCATGCCTATGCTCCAGTGGATACGGAGCAGTTTCAGAGACGTCAGGATTTTCTTCATGTTCTCCAGAACTTTGATGTCCTGTTCCAGAATATCCATATGGATCTCCATTAACCCAATCACCTTGGCGTTGGGAAAGTATGTGCTTTAATCCTTTTTTCTCTCCATCTTTCAGGTCTTGAACTCTGGGCCAAACATCACACTGTGCTGCCAGCAGCAGACCCTGTAATATCAGAAAGTTTTTCAACACAATCATGTCTGCTTGCCTCCTCCACTAAACATGAACACATACACACTTATTCCCAGGCTCTGATGGCTCACTGAAAGCAATGCTTGCTTTAAAGCTGTTGTTGCTTTTTGGACACACCCCCCATCTTACAAATCTCCTTTGGTACCCCCGCCTCCCATCAGGTCCCAAATATACCCCCCCCCACCTCCACCGCCCCTTCTTGTCTCTGCTCTCCTCCTCCTTTTAATGGTTTCAAAGTCCTGCAACAATCCACGGAAATGAACCTCCCAACACACCACCTTTCATGGAAAGGTCACCAAACAATGTGACAGAGCTGCCTGCAAATCAGCTTTTCTTACTCCCCTGACCCACACACACAGTGGTAAATGAGGAAACAGGCCATTTCTCTTGGCTGATCACTGGAATTTCTGTCTTTGTCACTTTTTCTGTCTATAGCCAGCTGACCAAATCCAGGAAATGATGTTGAAAGGCAAGTTGGACATTTTGGAATGTTACCTGTAGATATATTTTTTTTTACCTTTTGCCACCCAGTAACACACAGTGAAGTTCACTAAGCAGTGTAGAAAAGTGATAATGGCTGCTTACTTTTACAATGAGTCAATGTTTTAGGTGAAACTGGATATAGGTCTTCTATTTGTTTCGTTTTAGTTGACATAAAAACACTTGTTTTTTCACTGATTCCTACTGTATCAGGTTTGTGACTGTGTATTTTGGCTTGTCTTCTTTTTTCTGAAAAGATAAACATACTAGAGTAAGGGAAAATATTTATATTCACTTTGTAGCCATATTTTAGCCTTCTTTTATCCTTGTCATGGTTGCTATTGATCCATAGCCTGGGTTCAAGGCAGATATACACCTTGAAAAGATGATTTCTTGATTTCTAATACCGCTTTTACATTGTCATTACTTTACATATATTATTGTACCTTGACGCTTGTCACCAAGACAAATATCTTGTGTTTGTAAGTACACTTGGCAATAAAACCCATTCTGATAGGTTAATTAATGCATGTGTGCCTTGTGCCAAGTGTTCACGGGATAGTCTTCAAATCCACAATGACCCTGACCAGAATGAAAGAATTACTCAAGATAAGTGAAGGTGAATATATAGAATACACAATATGTGTTGGGATTTGAAATCTATTGATCTACCACTTCCCACTGTAGGAGTATGAGTATGTTTTGAAGTTAGTCTGCATGTAAACACCATAGACCATATATGACACATTCACCTTAGAGCAGAGGTTCTCAATCTAGTCTTCATAATAATACAGACATGAACTGTCTAGGGAGACGCTCAGAGTAAAATTTTCATTCCCACTGCCTTAAAAAAAAAGGTCAACTCCATATTCATACAACTTTAGTCATTAAGGGTGACGGTCCTACACAATTTAGTAATATCTGTCATCAAAGACCTGATTTAACTTAGTAATAATTCAAATACATTTTTGGGAAAACCTGAGACCAAAAATCAACATATATTCTTCAGAACATTCTCTATGCACCCTTTTTACCACACTGGGCAGGAGGTGGCAGCACTCAAACACACAAAGCACAGGACTGTTTTTATTTCCTTGCAGTGGGAGGAGCTACAAACCTGAAAGACTTTATTTACTGATGGAAAACTTTCCAGTGCAGTAATTAGAGGCACACTTTCTAATGTGACACCTATAATCCCTAAATGCTTTAGCAGCCTTGCTAGATATCACGGGTTACTCAGCCTGAGATCCCCATCTGCTATCTTTTCATTAGTGCACGGTTCATTAGAGGCCTGATATATAAGTGGAGGTTTAGCAGTAAACTGCAGACACACTGGGGTGCCAACACATGTTTCATGGTGATCAAGTGCCAAGGAGAGTTATTTTGGAAGCATTTATTGGCAAATGGAAGCTTTATTTAGGCTTAAGTTCAAATGTCTCCTTTATCTGCAGGGGCATATGTAAACTCTAGCAAGTTCTTAACTTTTGTTTAGGAAATAAAGCCACTGCAGTACATATCAACCAGTAAACGAAAAAAAGAATAACCTGAAACACCTGGAAGCATTATTTGGAAATGAATAGGAAGAAGAATTCCATACATGTGCTAGTGTTTTGCTGTATTTTACAAAGCTGAGAGAGCAATCACTCGAACATTTAGGATTCTTTGTAACAAGCATCCTTTGTTCTTGCTGGCTCGGGCACAGCTAGTCATTGCACACACTCGATGGGAATAAGATAAGGGGATCTTTGGGCAAATAAGAATCTGTTTTGTTAACAATATTTTATATTTACCTCACCATTTTATTTGTGTTGGCCATTTTGAAAATAGAAAAGCAGCATTTACAGTAATCTGGATGCAGTTAATTATAATAAGTACTGGTCATACACATACATTTTATTTACCTGCATCATCTTACCCTTAGGATTTTTGTCCTGTAGTTATTTGTGCACAAAGTGTGTGTCTCTGTGTGTCTCTGTGTGTCTCTGTGTGTCTCTGTGTGTCTCTGTGTGTGCAAGCATATTTAGTGGCAACCTTTAGCCTAAAGCTCTGGTACTTTTGCAGTGGATCTGGAGTAAAGTTGGAGGGTTTTTAGAATGAGTAATATCAGCAGTCTCTGCCCTAAATGCTTCAGCCCCTACACACACACACACACACACACACACACACACACACTTGAGGTACCAGTGACAAGTGTTCTTGTCTCTTTCTTTACTGTGGATCTGCCTGATTATTCACCCTAGCTTTGGATTGAGTTCTCTTTAATTGGATTAGCTGGATATGGTTTCACATCAATAGCTTTAAGATCCATGAAGTTACTGAGCAACTCAAGAACTATGGTGCTGGATTTGGAATGTAGTTAATGTCAACAGTCTGCTATACTGAGGTTGCATCTGATCACCATCACCGCACACCTAAACAAAGTTCAACTGTAACAAAAGGACATTCGGTGACACCCAGATGAGGATGAGTTCCCTCTTGAGTCTGGTTCTTCTCAATGTTACTTCCATCTCGGGGAGTTTTTCCTTGCCACAGTTGCCATTGGCTCGCAAACTAGGGACAAACGTACAATTATAAAGAACAATCATAATCTTTATTATTGCGTTACATGTGTAAAGCTGCCTTGAGAAAATGTTCATTGTTAAAAGCAATATATAAATAAAAATTAATTGAATGAGTCAAACACTGATTGATATTTATTAAAATTATCATGAGCTCAAAACCTTCTCTTCAATTAAATTACGCAAATAAGGCCATGGGTGTTGTGGCAAGCTGGTCAGTAGTTTCCTCCATCATTAATTACTCTCAAAATGTTCTGCTTGCTCTTGACCTGATGCTGAACTGTATGTTTGTGCTAAGTAGACGCTGTACCACCAAGCGGCAATCAAAACAAGTTCAAAACAGAGCGTGTGCTCTACCCTGATTCATGGCATATTGCGTACTTGACCAGTTAAGCTTTTTCCACTAATAAATCAAAAGGAATGACTGATTTCACAAAATGTAGTTAAGTCACAAGTAAGATATTTGACTTTGAAATGTAGTGAAATTAAAGTTAAATTCTCCTCAGTGAAGTACAGATAAGTGAAAAAACTACTTAAGTACAGAAACAAATTACATGTCCACCACTGGCTATTATGAATGGACCTTCAGTGCCTCCCGGATGCCTTTTGAGTCTGTTATATATCTCTGGGAGTTTTGCCATGCCACATTTGCCACTTGCTTGCTCATTAGGGATAAACGTATAAGAAACAACATATGGGCTCCAAACTTGTACATTCCAACTTATACATATACCCATAATTATTATTTAAACTAGCTACATAAAACAGATGCCACAGATAGAGCCATTCAGTGATTGTCTGACATTGACAGAAAAGATCTTGTTTTTGTAGTGTATATCGATATTTATTTTATGGGCTTCTAAAATAAATCAATGAGAAAGCCACTGCCAATGCATTAGCAATTAGCTGTATTTTTTCCATTATTTTCCTCACTGAGCAATCACTTCATAGTTAACAAGGCTGTTGTTTTGTTTGTTTTAATAATGTTTTTTTAAGGTTTTTAGAATGTTCAAGACTTCAGAATGTAAGAGGCTTTGAACATTAACTGTAAAAAGAACTAAAACTTCGAAAATATACATATGACTGCAAAAGTCATGTGAGCAGCTCTTCTTATAATTGGCAAAGGCTTCTCTATACACATATAAGTGGCAAAGGCTTATGTGTACTTTAGCATGTAACTGCTAATTAATGTTTCACTTCTCTGACATTGTGATACCGAAGAGACTGTGCTTGCGTTTAGCCATTTCTGTGTACAAGGTTACTCTCAGTCCTAAATCTATCAAAAATATGTAAAAATAATTGAATATGTCAAAAAATGTTTTGGTGACACTAAAATACTAATCTTGAAATGATTACCTGTATGAATTCCTTTATTGCTTTACCTATTTTTTTTTATTATTACTGTTATTACTACTATTAACATATCACTAAAATACTATGGGTTCTATCATCTCTTCCTTGGCACCATAGTAAGGGCAGGTACTGTATAAGGTACATTCTATTGCTTTTAATGATTAGCATATTTGAAACTCCTCTTATTTGTTTCTGTGCCAAGTTGAATTCCAGAGTAAAGATTGCTCTTTACTTCTATCCAGTGAGAAATGCTAGGGAAGGACCTTAAATATTTAATCTTTTGCTTCAGTGATCCTACACCTAGTCTCCTGGTCATGTTCCTTCTGAGCATATTAAAGCGTCTCTCTGTTGTTTTTTTCTCCATTTCACTCATACAGTAAATGTTGACAGCTGAGGTACAAGATCAGTCCCAAACCTTCCTGTTATTTTCATGTTTTTTTTTTTTTTTTACAGACAATAATTAAGAAGAATACAAATATTGTTTACTCTCAGACATTTGTGTAGACAATTTCATTTCCCATGTCAAACATGTCATTTTGTCAAATGTTATATTGATTCTTCAGTTGAAAGTATACTATATCACCAAAGTAGACTGTATGGACAAACCATCACGTCTACATGACTTTGTTGAACCTACAATTTTAGATTTATTCCTCGTTTTGCTGCAATTATAACCTTCATTCTTCTGGGAAAGCTTTCTATCAGTTTTTGCAGTGTGGTTGTATAAACACCTGACCTTCGCAGCTATATGTAGTTATTCCCTAAAGGTAGGAGCATAAAAAGGTAAAGACATTTGTTTGTTAGTGCATTAAATGTTTGCCTTTTTTAAAAGTAAAAAAAAAGACCTAAACATGTTCCAGCATGACCGTGCCCATGTGCAAAATGCACAGTGCATGAAGACATGCTTTAGTAAGGTTGGAGTGGAAGAAGCTGCAAAAAAGACCTGACCTCAAACACAACCAACACCTTCAGAATGAATGTTGACAGTTTGCCAAGTCTTTACAGTACATGTCTTTCCTCACACGTTTAATTCCTTTTTCAAATTTTAAGTTGTCTCATTTCGGGCATATGGTTGCAATTTTTCAGATGTTATTTTCTTATGTGAATGACAACATGAGAATTTATTTGCGTTTAAATGCAATTTCTGGCCATGTACCAAAACACACATATGCGCATTTGTTCTTCCTGAACCACAAAAAGAAAAGAAAGTAAAAGAAAGTGAAATTACTTTCACTGTTGTGAAAATACACCTTTTGTAAGTTAAATTCTATACTTCTCACAAACATTTTTTTACTTTAAGGTGTACCCCCTCCCCCGCCCTCCCCATCCCCATCCCCCACCCTTAAAAGCAGCTGAATTCAAGCAAACCACTGCAGGGTGTGGACAACACTACAGATGCTTCTGAGAAGCCTTTTATGAGAGTCACCTGACTCTTCCTGCCAACGAATGCAGATTTATCGTTCGTAATCCATCTCGTGGTTGAGATGCTTGCGCCAATCCCACATCTTCAGAGTGCCTTTAATTATTGATGAATGATTCTTTCATCAATATGTCACGTGGACGCATAATGGCGGTGGATTCTCACATGTCCTGGTTAGATGCCTGTAACAACCTCATCGACTGGCACGGGATCTCCATCTCTGTTGCATCTATGAGTCTGAAGAGCAGATCCATGCAGGAGCCAATATCAGCTTACATTCTCCCATTGTCCTGACGAATGCAGCATTCTATATATAGCCTTTGGCATTTGTCCAGTTTGTTTGAACAGGGCGTGGTAGAGGCTGAGAGACACGCTCAGTGTTAGAGGAGGATCTGCAGAGTCAGAGTTACAATACCAGAGAGTAATCTGGTAGGATAAAAAATGAGATAGAAAATGTCCAAGGGGCAAATATACAGGTAAAAGTAATAACCACAAAATAATCCTCTGTTCATGTATTATTTATTTATATAACCCATAACCCTGACTGTACAATCTGCTTCAATCTCTTTATCAACATAAAATAGATGCAGGTCTATGATGCAGGTCATAGAACTGAGTCACTTCAGTCATTCCCTGTATTATTATTGGGGCATCCAATAACAGTGGAGAAAAGTTTCAAAATAACAGTCTTTAGGGTTTAACTCCAACTGGTCTATTTATAGCTTAGCACATCCTCGTTTCTGTGCTCTCAGAGCTCATCTAATTACAGCAGCGTAATGCATTAGAAATAAGTTTAAGCATCTGGATGGCCATGCAGAATCATTTGTTTACAAACTAGAGTATATAAGTATATAGGTAAGCCAGATGAAAGCCTTATTTTTATATTTTCTATTGTTTCTTGTAAACAGGCATCACTACGTGGTTTTTCTACATAATCTCTTTCATTTAATTCCACAGGATCACAGGATCAGTTATGCAACACATTAAATAAATGAGAAAGATGAATTCCAGTTTAGGTCTCACTTTTAAGGCTTGTAGTGATAGAGTTATGAGGTTTGAATTATATCTTTATATTTAAGAGTGAGAATACTCTTTCTTTATAGTGCACTTTTCATAAACAGTAGCTCTAGGAGTGAAAAAGATGCACAAAAAAAATGCACACAAATTAATATAAGAGAATAATATAAATTACATCATAATAGTTTAAAGTTTTGAATTTAAATCAATTAACCAGCAAACATATAAAACAGCATTATTTTTTAATGTAAAGGTTCATTTTTAGCATGATATCAACATTTTCACAGTGGTTTCTTATTAATTTTGCTAAAATTCTCTTCACACACACTCATTTTAACCCCCCTTTTTTCTTTCCCTCCCTTCCTCCCTCCCTCCCTCCCTGTCTCTACTCTCTCATCCATTCCACTGCCCTCTTTGTTAAGGGTGTCTCAATCTGTCTGTGCTTTCAGTGCCAAGCCTGCTTTCATAAGAGGTACTCTCTTACACACTCACCCAGGACCCAACAAGCAGTCCAATACATACACACACTGTGTGCGTGAGCCGCTATAAGACACAGCCAGAAGCAGCTGCAGGTCCCTCATAGATCAACACAGCTCTCAGGATGGACGTTCTAAAGAAGGGATTCTCCATTGCCAAGGAGGGAGTGGTGGCAGCAGCTGAGAAGACCAAGGCAGGGGTGGAGGAGGCGGCTGCCAAAACCAAGGAGGGGGTCATGTATGTCGGTACGTTCAGGATATAAGTTTTGTAGAGTGGTTACGGATAATGTTTAAAAGGTTAACATGATTAAAGAGTGATTTATTGAGGCTCTAGATAATTAATCAAGTGGGTTCTTTATTAAAATGCTTTTAAAATGTAAGAAAAGTTCCATTATCAGTGGTTGTTTTTCCAGAAATAATATTGCTTCTATAAATAGCCAAATGTAGAATGGTTGATATCTGGGAAAATAAAAAATCTATCTAAGACCAGTTTTACTCTTTAAAGGGGTCCGTAAACCCTATTAAGCTTCGGAGCACCCTCCAACGGGATGCCATTTGGATGCGGTCCTTGATGTCATTATTAAAGCTGATGTGCATCGTCATGATGTGAGCAGAGCTGTAAAGCCTGTGAGTTTACCAGCATCCCCACCTGCCTGTTACTCTGATCAGCTGCTCATATATCAAGCCGAGTAATCAGCACTCCCTGCTGACACACACTCACAGACTCACATGCAGATAAAAATCCCTACTGTGACCCAGTACAGCCCTGTGGCTCTGGCTGTACTTTCTCTGACTGCAGTGGGTGGGAACCAGAAGGAAAGACGATCAATTGATGCCAGAATGATCAGGGTGCTGCAAATTAATGGACCAGAAAAGACCAGAAGCTTCGATTGGGCACACACTATACATTAGGAGAGTAGTCACTTTTCTTAGCAACATTTCTCAAATATTTTGAAATCTGGAATACGTTTACTTTTTGACACTGGAATGTTTTGTATATTTTGTATAATTCTAGTTCAAGAACAAAATGAGCTGAAATTAGATGTGAGCCATTGGGAATGTAATTCAATAAAAAGGAAAAGTACATTTATTAAACTATACTGCTAGAAATGTGTATATACACAAATGTAAAATTGTTCTGTAATATTAATAGTTATAAAGCGCAGTTATGTATTTATATGTTTCACTCATAGTTACAAAATTATCCTTTATTATTATCTTCTATCTGTAATAACTATTTCAATTATCAATGAAATGGTTTACATCAGATTTTATTAACAGCCATTAAAATGATATTATCTTTAATATCATGTTACTATTTTAATTTAAATCTGAAATTATCGTTTTGTTTAATTAGAGGTTAACATTAATAACCTTTTATTATTAAATACCGCTGCACATCTGCAGTACTGACTCTTTTTATCTTTGACACATGGACATAAGTAATATTTCAATCCAAAAACTTGAGCCAAATTGAAAATGTTCAACCTTAGGCATCACCTGCATTATTTATTCCAGCTCTTGCTTGTGTTCTTTGGTTCCATTTGGCTGAGGAACAAAAAGGTCTCCTAATAAATATAGATGTCATATGCTTTCAACTCGGTGTGTTACAGAAATCTAGGGTACATTAAATTTTGGATGTCTGAGAAAAAGAGAGAGAATTTTGGATCACTATAAAACACTATTGTGGCTACTCCTGAAGTTGTGTACAGTTTATAAGCATATTTTCTGCTTATTTCCCCCTGTGCATTGTTTTATTGTGTGCTCCTAATGACCACTTGGTACTGGTTGGTGTATGGGTCTATGTAGTCTGATATACAGATATGAGTGTGTATCATTCATATATTTCTTCAATTTGGTAGTGTGTAGGCTGCCTGGTTGTGTGTATGTGGCTTTACAGACATGTCCAGAAAACCAGTTGTCTGAGGACAAGGGCAAAAAGCAGTGAACTAATAGACTGGTTAAAGGGAGGCCAGTAAAAAGAGGTCAAAGCTTTAGATATACAGTGCATCAGAGTTTGAGAATACATAAATACACTTTTCTGAAATGCATTTGAAATTCATGGTGTTGCCTTTTAAACACTAAATTATATAATATTATGATACATATTCTATAATACGCCATTTGATGAATACATTAAACACAGAAACATTCCCCCAAATAATTTATTTAATTATACAAGTCCTGGCTAAAACATAAAATGTGTAGATGTCTATGCTCTCTAGCCTACAGCTGGCATGCAGTGCCTTACTTGCCAATCACAGCAACTCTGGACAATCATGGCCGTCTGTGAGCTCATAAATGTGGAAGAGAGCATGCAATGCTAACCTCAGAGTGTGTTATACTGCCCTATGATGCAGCAGTTGGCTGGATTTACATATCTTAGAGAACACACGTTTTACCCTTTACCCTCTCCAGTGTGCAGCTCTGGCATAATAGGAGAGAGCTGGTGGTGGGTGGAAAATGTCAGTTGACCAGTTTAGAAGGAGAAAAGTGTCTAACTCATTTTTTTCCTAATTGCATTATGCATTTAGTCTATTTCTGCAAAATAAAGTAATTTTTCCCAAATACTAGTCTGGCACAAAATGTACTATTTATTAATTTATTACATGGACTGAATTCATGTTATGCCATCTGATATAGTGCAAGTCATGTTCAAATGGATTTTCTCTGTTGATCACAGTAGCAGTTTTATAAAGAGCAGGCCTTAGTGTTTGTCCCCTAGTGGTAGTCGGGTTCTCTGGAATGTGCATGTGCTGGTGCTAAATCAGCCTGTTGTACTGGAGAACAAAAACAAAGCTTTATTTTACATGCATGTCTGCGTGAGTGTGTTTGTTATTTTCATAGGACAAGCAAGAATGTGGCCCACATTGCACTGGGATTTTAATTTTAGGGGTAAAAATGGACATTCAGAATATTTTAGAGGTTTGAGTGGGGGTTGTCCTGGAATTAGAAAACATCAGTGTCCATTGTGCGTATTGTTTAAAAGTGGATCTGGAGCAAATGTGTAACTGACATTTATTCTCCCTTCATAAGGCTTGGCAGAACTCTGGCCATACACAGAGAGCAGAGGCTGCAGTGGTCCAAAAAGTCCAAAAATAGATGGTTTTGTAGTGCAATACCTAAATAACACACACAATGAATTTGCCTCAAATCAAGGCATTTAGTGATAGACATTTGTTGTGTTGACACTTTTTTAAACTACTACAGATCCACCTTAAATAATGTACATTTATATTTAACCTTTATATTTTTTGTCTTTCTCGCAGGTACAAAGACAAAGGAAGGTGTGGTTTCCAGTGTAAACACAGGTTAGAAGGATATAAAGTCACACACTTGCACACCACTTTTCCCTCCATTTGTGATTTATCCCAAAACTGTTACCACAAAGTTGGAGGCACACAATTGTATAGGATGTCTTTGGATGTGGTAACATGAAATATTTCATTCACTTTAACTTTAGGATACCCAAACCTGTTCCAGTATAACAATGGTTTACATCTTAAGTGGCCTGCTTTAGAGCTCTGACCTCAACCCTACTGAACAAGTTTGGAATAAATTGGAATGCTGACTGCACCCCAGGCCTTTTCACCCTACTTCAGTACCTGACTTTAATAAAACCATTGTTGTGGAATGAGCACAAATCTCTACAAGTACACGCCAAAATAAAGTGAAACCTTTTTCCAGAATAATAGAGGTTATTTTTTACATATACAATAGTTTGTATGATATTTCTGGAGGTTTTGAAAGGAGTCTCCACTGTTGCCTTGTAACAGAAAGTGTTCAAGTTCGAAAGTCTTCAGGAAAGGGTACAGTATGTTTATGGATTCTCTGTAACAGGACCAGAATTTTTTCTTATTAGAAAGAAAAAAATGAGAAATGCTTTTATTTAGAAACTAGAGATTCCATGACCTTTTGTGAACTATAACTGAATATTTAATAATAAATGTGTAAAGACCGCTATATGATGTGCTGTTATAGAAAAATACATTTGTGTGTTAATAGCATTACATCACAGCATTATTAAATATTTCCATATTTAATAGTTGTTTGTATGAGAATGGTTTAGCAATAATTGAGTGATTTTTGTTATACATTATATTTTGTATATATTTTGTTAAATCTTTTTCTTTTTTTTGCAGTGCTTGTAGCTATAATTTCAACAATGAAAGTTGGCATATAAATAAAAGTGAATATTATTATAATTGATAGCATTAGTACTTATATTGTGAGTAAAGGTATTGTCTCATGTCCACAGTTGCCCAGAAGACGAATGAACAGGCGAATCTTATGGGTGAAGCCGCAGTAGCTGGAGCCAATGAGGTCTCAGAGAAGGCAGTGGAGGGTCTGGAATCTGTAGTGGCATCTACTGGAATAATCAACCCGGTAAACACACGAAGAATAACCATATGCATAGAACTAATAACTGTAGTAATACAACAGTTCTGTTTAGAGTTTTTTTTTGATGACTTTGTTAATAATGGTTTTATATTGATCTGTTTCCCTCATGTGTGGCTATTACCAGGATGAACAGCTGATTATGGAGGTGCTAACATGGGCTCAGATTTTCAGCATGTTTTTTGACTCATAAGCTCATAAACATCAAACCATTTCATTCCCTCAAAGAAAGATATTTAAATAACGTACATTTTAAGATCAAGCAGAAATTTTAGATGATGTAAATAGATTTATTCAGCAAAAAGAGATGTAGTCTGATTATAAAACTCATAAAGCACAAAAACTTTATTATTACTCCTGCCCCTGAAGCCAAACTGACCCATGGGAACAAAGCTGATCCCTGGCAGTCTAATCAGAGAGACTTTGTCAATGCTGAAACTGCATGCCACTGTGGTTGATCTAGGTTTCTGTTATATCCAGTTTGGTAGATTAGCTCTAGTTAAAAAAGCAAACAATAAAGTCTTTGGGGTATTAATGCCATGGCAAAGTTTAGGTCGTTCAGTATTTGTTTTGAAGACCAGAACTTTTTGGATGTTTTTGTATGAAGTAATGTGTTGTATGATGTGGGGAAAAGAAAACTGCCACAGAAGGGTGTTGTCTTTTATTGAGAAATTTAGATCAAATCAGATGAATATACGGACTGTTAACACAAAACATACTCAGGCTTCTGTTTAACCAGTGTGACAGGATAGACAACACCATTTGCATTTGATTATGGTATCGATTCTGTACTTAATGACACTCAATGTGTTGGATTCTATAGCTGGATTACAGCTGTATCTACTGTATTTCTGTTTAAAAAACACAACAATGCCACTAAGCAATCTCTATTAATCTGTTTGTATTTATATTCAAACTACTGCTGTTTTCCTCAATAGATCATTCAATTCTAATCATCTTATCATCTTTAGATGCATGGGTTTTGCTATAAGATTGTTTTTACCTTTTCCCCTAATTTAAAATTCATACATGTACTCATAACTAACCAAGAAATTCTCTTAAACTCTGCAGACATACACACTGATGCTTTTAGTTTATAGCACTCTTACTGCCAGGTATATATATATATATATATATATATATATATATATATATATATATATATATATATATACATAAAAATAATGTCTATTATTATGTAACTTCATACTGTGGACATTATTTTTAAAATGACTATTGGTTAAGAATTGGCCTGGTTCTAAAATGTTAGTCCTGTTTTCTTCAGAAGTAATTCAGATCACGTACTGTATCTGAGCCTTTGTTTTCCTCATCTCTTCTCAGGCTCAACCATCCCAAACTGAAGGAGCAGCAGAGCCAGCTGCAGACGCAGGACAATAGGTAAGAGAAACAGACAACATACCAGCCCCTACTATTGTGAAGCAATAAAAATAAAATTGGGCAATTTCTAGTCTTTACTGTGTATTACAGCTCTGGTGGTGGTGAGAGCAGAGACTGGCCCACTTTCACCCCAATTTGCTAAAACATGGGATTAAAGTTAATCTCTAATGTTTTATCATATTATAATAATTTTACACTTTTGTTAATATTGTATGCTTTTTCTTTTTTCAAAGCTCAAATTGTACTTGTTCATTCTCCCTCCCATTTCAGGTTTTCCCATTTTGTTTTTCAGGCTTGTTATCTCTAGGACTGGTGGCTTTGTGACTTGGGTGGCAAGTCTTTTAGGTGTTCAAGAGGATAGTAAGAGAAAAGTTCATGTTAACTGCAGTCAGTTCCCTACTGTTACTTGTGTTTCGGTCCCTCCAATAGCAAAGCTTTGTAGTGTGTCAAAAACACTTCCCAAATAGGGTTGGTAAATAAATGGCTGAAGCTGAATTGAAAAAGACATAGTACTATAATACCTGAATGCCTTTCATCTAATGGAAATCAAGACATAATCTCTCAGTCTCACTGTCAGTTTTGTAAGTCTTGTAAACTTCATTCCAGTTTCATTAGTCACGTAGAAGGTGTTTTTTATATCTAGGCCTCCAAACGATTTTGTCGACTCCATCCACGTTTAACACTGTTCCTTCATTTTGTCTTTCATGAAGGCTTGTTCTGGACTTTCACTAAGCACACACAGACCTACACTGTTCTCTCTCCTCAATTAGCCTTATTACAATCCGCTTATGCTTAGGGTTCTATAACATACAAATAGAAATATAGAAATATATGTATACATCATATAGTTTGCTCTCAAGATAGATTGCATATGTGCTGTACTTGTATCAGCTTTAAGAAATCCTGAAACCATGTGTCTTACTAACCCTTTGCACTAGTGCCTAATACCTCAGAAATCAAGATCAGCTATTAGGTTTTTAGTAGAGTGGAAGTTATAAATCTGCTGTGTTGGAAATAAACGAACATCCTCACAGGTTTCAGTGAATTTCTTAGTGGCAATGAAAGCATAAAGCATAAAGACTTGATGACAATTATGATGGAGAAGGTTAATGACATAATGATAAGCTCAACAACGGTTAACTTTCCAAGAACAAGTAATGCTATGAAGCTGAAGTGACAACAATCTGAACATGAATTACTAGTAGACCTGCTTTGGCAACCCTTTTCCTTCTGTAAAGCTGCTTTATGACAATGTCCAGTGTTATAAACACTATACAAATATAAGGGATTTGAAAATTGAATAAATTGTGGAAACAGAAATGAGAAGCATTGTTTTGCAGAAGCTATGCATGTTGCCTTAAACACAACTCACTAACTGATTAAAACTGTGGCACACCATCAATTGATCCTTTTTTTTTTTTTTTCTTAATGAATTCAGCACCTGAAATAAACAAACTAAAATGCGAACCAGTATTGTATTTTTCTTTTTACACCAATAAGCACATTAAACAAATTACACAATGTAATACTACATAAGCACTTTGACATTTTATAGACACTGCTTTTGCAATGCAAAACATATCTTTGTTTCATGAATATATGCAATTATATCTAATATTTATCATTGTAAGATTACAAGGTCAATTTATATTTTTTATCTTGGGCATGAAATCGTCTTTGTAAGATAATATTTTAGTATTTTTTAATATTTTAGTATTAGTAAAAAATGGTTTGCAAGGTGTCAAAAAATCATGTATTTAATGTCATAAAAATTACAGTTCCTTTTCAAAAGTTTAGAAACACCTCATTTATGGTTTTGTGAGACACTTGTTCATATGCAAGAAATTAGATCATTTAACAATATGAAGATTTACTTTGACAAAACATATACATGTAATAAAAATATACATTTGTTACATTTTATTTTCAGTGAAAAATCCTCCCTGGCATGAATAAAAGCTTTACACATTCCAAACATATGTTTCTCTAAACACTCAACTGAAATACTTTGCTATGCCTCTTTGCTATTTCTTTCTGACCTTATGATCCAGTTCATCCAAGAGCAGTTCAATAGGATTTTAGTTGAGTGTCTGGGCAGGCCATTCCATTAATGATAACATTTCACCTGCATTTTTGCTCTTAAAACACATTTATAGAGCTGACATATGCATCAGGTCATTGTTTTATTGTATGGTGAAGTTGGTTCCATTAGCCACAGTCCAGATGGTAATGCATGTTAGTGAAAGTTGTTGGTTCAATATTCCTTTGACCCGGAATAAATCTCCAACCTTCCCTGCTCCAAAACAAACCGCAATCGTTAAACATTTTCCTCTATTTTTTACTGCGGCCATGAGGCAGTCATGAGGCTAATATCTCTACTGTTCCTCTGTTGTCAAATTTTGACTCATCTGTCCACAGAACTTTCTTCCAGTCATCCTGCGTTTTTGCAATTTACCTAGTTTGTTATAAAAGAAAAAAAAAAGAAATAATTTGTCTAAAAACCATAAAAGACAAGTGTTTTAAAACTTATGATAGGAACGTTAATCAATTGGACAATATTAAAGGTATTATAATGTATGTTCTGTATCATTTGTTATAACATTCCACATAATGTATTGTAAACTGTAATAAACACATGTTATCTGCAAAATATACTCTGTATATAAACAGATATTTATTTGGGGGAGGCTTTTATTAAAACGTCATTTAAAATCTAAAATATTTCTATTCAGTGTATGACAGTGAAAGGGTTTTTATTCTCACCCTAAATTATATGTAGGTCTATTATATGTTTTTATGTGACAAATGATCATCGTCATCATAATCACATGACTCTGGCATACCAGACGTACACACTGACCTACAAATATTTGTTATGAATGCAACGTTTATCCACATGGAAACCTAACAACAACACAGATCTGACTCAAAACACAGATGAATGGAGTCTTGAGATTCTAATACTTTATAAATGTATATGTAAGTTAATGGCAGATGTCAGGGGAGGATAAATCTTCATTTAAACCTTTAAAACTTTCTTCTTAAGTGAAGTGCTTACAAACTGGTTTGTTTGTACATGTACATACACATTAATCATATATTCATTTTGATATGAACAGAACAGGGCTTGCCCAGTCGATATTGACAAAATGTTCCTATACAGTAAACACAATGAAAACTAATGAAGTGACAGCAAACCAAGATTACACCCATACCGATTGTTGTCACACCCCATTCTCCACATCCACCCTTTTGTACATGTTGTTTCAGTAAAACTGAATAACGCAGGCATGATGAGTATGTGCAGAAATCTAGGACAGATAGACACCCTGCTCTGAAGACACCTTTCCACTTTCATTGCTATCATTATAACAGCACAAAATAATGCACAAGACTGTGTGAGATAATACAAAGTTTTTTATTTTTTCTTAGTAATAGTAAGAGAAGCTCAGTTAAATCTTAGAGAAAATTGTCTTTGCCTAAAGGAAATGAGAGTGAGGCAAAAAAAAAAAAAAAAGACAAAAGATGGGCGATTTTTCTGAGAATACTTCACAGAGGAAAGTCATGTTCATTGTCAACAGTATCAAAAATGGCAATACAAGACACCAATACAGCAATAAATGTGATTTTAAAGACATCTCCCTTCAAATTTCATCACATCATTCTGCTTTCTAGGAGAAACTAAAAATAACCGAGGATCATTTTCTGGTTTAAAAGCCAGTCAGAATCTTGTATTGGTGTGGAAGAACTTATGGACATAAAAAGCAATGAGATGACCCTAGCTGTACAAGGACACAGTAAAGAGGACATTTTAATCACAATTTTTTTTTATTAAATTGCATATATAATTTGCTTTTTTATTACTCTGTGTGATACTATTTTAATGAGTATCAGGGAATCTTAACATTCCAGCTGAGTGAGAACTCCTCCACCCATACAGAGCTCATGCACCAAAACACAAACAAAACTGTACACTAGCAACACATACAGAGCTCCTGAAAAGGTTTTTGATAGCTATCTGTGACCACAAACTTTATAAGATTATATATATATATATATATATATATATATATATATATATATATATATATATATATATATGTGTGTGTGTGTGTGTGTGTGTGTGTGTGTGTGTGTGTGTGTGTGTGTGTGTGTGTGTAAGTTTGTCCCTGATGAGCAAGCTAGCCTGGTCCACCTCTTTCACACTCTAACCTCCAGTTACAAAATATAACGTTAGACTAAAATTTACTTCCTAACAAACCTAAATAGTGATTGTAAAACTAAATTTCCTTATGTCACTAAATTTGGATCCTGAATACAATATCAGATACTTCTAGTGAGCTTGGCGAATGGTTTTAACTATTGCTAGCTTGCTAGTAACCCTGAGAACTGGGTTTAATGTTTGCTTGCTAGTGAATCTGGTCGTGATTTGAAGGGGAAAAAAAATTAGCTAGTGTGATAGTAGTTTTCTACATGCTAGCTAGATTACTAGTGCTTAAAGTCAGTTGTTTTTACACCTAATATAACAATGGAAAATCTGGCTAGCTACTAAAGTTGAGTAGCTGAAGGGCTACCATTTTTATTTTGTTTAAACACAGTAAATGATCTCGCATCATGCTTGATTTATAGATCGATTTACAGATGATTGGACTTTCTTAAAGGTTAAAGATGTGTTTAAAGTATCCCATACTGTCCTTAAGTGAAAGATATGTTAAATATTTTTAGAATGAGAGAGCAGTGAACCAGTGAAACCAGTCTAGCCTGATCATGTCTTCCCTCCTGTTTTCATTCCACACTCAGCTAATCAGCCAATAGCGTTTTAGTTTCAGTGTGTAAGAGAATGTAAATGCACCCCTTCATAAGCATCCACCCTGACCTGCTATCACAAACACACACTCTACACACTGGGAAACACATTTGTTTGGCTGCTAAGTACTTCATTACTGAAAACATTATGAATCACTTTGTTGATGCTGCTGTTGATAAAGCAGGTAAGTGTCTTTCTTTGTTTCTGCAGTTTTATTATAAGTAGAGCTGTACGTTATACTTTATACTAATTTTATATTTAACTTAATGTTATCTGCTTTTTCCACCTCAGCTTCAGCTGCCAAATTAAAGGTAAAATCTATGTTGGGAGGAGGAGGAAACGCAAAGCAACCGAACAAGTCAGGAGGTGTCGGAGGACTTTTTCCTTCGGCAGGTGAGTCGGGTAACAAAGAGAAGAAAGGAGGACTGTTTGGAGGCCTGCTTTCAGCACCCCAGAACGAGGCAAACCCAGGAGGAGCAGCAGCATCAGGAGATGTGGGTGGTGCAGGACTTCCAGGAGGTGCAGGAGGAGGTGCAGGAGGAGGTACAGAAAGTTGATTCCTTTCATTACAAAAGTCTTGATTTCTTTAATTATACAAAAAATTATCCAAATATATACATTATGTTGTAGAAAAAGTATGTTTTTCAATCTTTTTTTAGTTAGACTGCAAAAGTAAAAGTATTATGCAAAGTACAGGTAGTCGCCGACTTACGACCTAACTTACGACCATTCGACTTTACGACCACAATCGCTAGCCGCGGCGTACGACAGTGCGTACCAGCTTCCGGCATAATGTCACAGTACTTTACATATAGCCTACTCCACTTACGACCGTGTTACGACCGGTATATCGGTCCCAATCGTGGTCGTAAGTCGACGACTGTATAATAATAATTACCGAGTTTATTCCTGTTTTACAATGTTTCCACTGAAATATGTGCAACTCCAAATTTGTACACCTTTTTTTTTTTTTTATTTTAACAATAATTTGAATTTAGAATAGCAAAAAAAACAAAAAAACATGCTTTAATAACAAATACATTGAGAGGAACTACCATACCTTTAATCAGTGAAAGCAAAGGAAGAAAGATACTTGACTGTTAACAAGGTCTTAAAATGAAGACATGACTGGGACATTTTTTTTTTAATCGATCTTAGTGGAATATATCACTGTACATAGTGGGTCTAGTTTAGCACATGTGGATGTTGCTTATGAAAAGCTATACAATTATTCACACATGTATAATATTTTGCTTTCCAGACAAGGATTTCAACTCGGCAGTAGACGAGCTCGCTTTTTAAGATGTAGCCAGATGTTCACTGATTGACAAATTTGGCAAATGAAGGCATGGCAAGTGAAGATGCAACAGTACAGCCCTTAATTTTTATCTATCAGCAAATATCAACCAGAGCTACATGTTCTTGTGATCAACAGTGTATAAACAGAATGTATCTGTTTGATACAAGTTATTACATTCACATTGTACTCTATATATTACAAAATGGACACAGACAAAAGTGTACAATTACTAATAGGTAACAAATGCTCCCATTACATCTATAATACTGGGCTTGTCTACTGAGGTATTTAGGGAACAATAAATGGGTGTTGTATTTATGTTTTTTTTTTTTACTTGAGCCCTTGATGCAAAGCCCCACTCAGAGCAGTTTTTATAAGTGTACTAATTGAAATTGCTTTCTTTGAAAACATGAAAGTTTTACTTCTATTAACAATATTGTAAAGAAGGTGAAAATTATTTCAATAAAGTTGTAAATGAATGATTCTGAGTTCTATTGTGAGAACACGGAGTACATTGAAACTGCCATGTTATCATTCCAACATACTTATACCAGTCACCTCTGTCCAAGACAATGTAGACATTAGTAAAAAAAAAATGTTAGCACCAAAATGATAGCATGTGTTCCTTTTGCTCCATATTCAAGTAATTTTTAATGCACAGACATGCTTGTGTTGTTGAATGTTGAAAAAAAGAACTATGACAAAACTTATACTTTTTATTGAATTTTATCCTTATTAAACCCATATAAACTCTCCTCCCAAAAAGATTTAAAGTTGCTTCACATGTTTAAGAAAATAAAACATTTGTTCCCAAACAGGATCCCATCCATATACATAACTGGATGTATACATTCTTTCCACTTGCCATTAAGACGTTTCATTCCTTTCACCATGGAAGCGTTTGGCGAGAGAAAAACAATTGCATATTAGGCAGAAGAGCACCATCATATATAGTTGTATAATTAAAGGATAAGCAAAGTGTAAAAACAGATAAAATACCTATTTGTTCATTTTGGTAGCATAAAAGCCTGAGACCATTTTCCATGCATTGCTTTTATTTGCATGCCTTAATTTGGTTAGAAAGAATGTCCTAAAAAAATTCAAAAACAGGACCACTCATGTTTTACAGACTTCTGTGTGATATTAAGGCAGGACGGATCTTTATACAATGCGTTGAACAGCTAGAGTTACAATTTCCCTGAACAGAACACAGCAGGGATTAACATAAAATGTGCAATATACAGTATAAATACAATCCTCTTTGGTATTTTCTGGCAAGATAGGACTCTCAGAGCAGATGGACATGAAAGTGTGTTGAAAGAATGGCTTTTTTTCTTTATAGAGTGGATAAAAGTTGCGAGAAAAAACCTATATGGTACAAATGCCATATACAAACTATATATACGAGTATGTTAAATGTAAACTGAAGAATATTGGCTGGGGAGGAGGCAGTGAAGATGCAACATGTCTGTTTAGATGGATGGACAGACATGCGGACATTGAGGCCAGCCTCAATGTCTATGTGAAAGTGAGACCAGCCTCGTTGTACACTTTAAAAACTTTCTCAATCGCGTTGACGTAGGCCGCTGTCCGCAGGTCCAGCCCCAGGTTGTACTTATTGGCTGTGCGCATAATTTGCTGGTAAGAAAATACAACGTGGAATATTACACATTCACTCAGGGCAAATCTTCGTCAAACAAACAAATGTGAAAAATCATTTCTTAAACAATATTAATCAGAATTATTGTGGAAAAAATATATCAAGCTTGAAACATAAATGATGTTGACGTGAAACATAAATGGACTTTGACTAAGTATTTAACGCAACATTCAAAGAAAACAAATAAACAAAAAACATTCTAATGTTAAGGAAGAAACACCCTCATAAACAAAGCAATAAACTCGGATGCAAAAAATAATCAAGAGCGTAATCTTCCAATTTCTGTTTAAACCTCTCTTTTTACATTTAATTGCACATTGGAAAGGCATAAACATATACTTTAAAACCAAATACAAAGAAGGGAACTAGATTAGGACATCAGAAGTTAGCAAGCAGAATGATAGCATTAGTAAAGTACTAACCCTGGCAGAGCGCTCCATGGTGTAGGCCAGTCCGGAGTGCACAATGTCCTTCTCAGATGCTCCCTGTAACCACAAGAAAGGTTAAAAAACAAAAACAAAAGAAAAACCTAAATAATAATGTTTGACAGATCAAATTCTTCACACACACATATATTTTATATATACACACTATATCAGCCCTTAATGATCATAAAACTGTGTAGATGTTACTATTCTTCTGCTCTGATTCATCTGATACCTATTCTATACTGATCATATTTGTATCATGTAGAATGTTTATTAATATATTCACAAAGAAGAATGAGTGTGTTTGTGCACTCACAGAAATCCTGTCCTGAAATTCAGAGGTTGGGACCACAGGAATGGCGCCACCATGCTTTCCGAACTTCCTCTCCAGACTCTCCTGCACTGACACTGTGGAGAAGCACATAATCAAATACTAGTCTTTCCTTTTAAATCATCGCTGCAGTTCATTTCACCAGTAAAGGTTTGAGTTTGGTACGAAAAATGGTACGATATGGTGAAACTTTCTGCAAAAAAATTTATAACATTTATGGAAGGGTCCAGTTGTGACAGTCAAAACGTTTTCCTTTTTTTATAATTTCAAAGGAAATTGAGCAAATTACTATCAGTAATGTAAAATATAAGGGATAAAGATGTAAGAAGAGAAATAATTTTTTTAAATATGTGCTGTTATTACTAACTCTGATTTGTGTCAGATTTCTATACCATGTGTGATCAGATGTGTATGATTTACCAGTACTACCTGGATTTAAATATGTATATATTCTATTTAAATATGTATAGGAATACTATGCAGTATGACAAAGTATCACATCAGCAACAACGGAGGCAAAAAAAATTCAGAGCCAAATCTAGTGAAAATATACAACAGTCTCACAAAGGCTCTCATCTGGAAAGCTCCAATACAAATACAAAGTCTGAGCCTTTTAAAACTCCACCACTTGGTCCCAGCAGCACAAGTAAAAGCACTTCAAGCTCTTTGTAGAAAATGTGGTAAATGGTTGTACTGGAACACTTTGTATTTTATTGAAGCACAGAGATGCCAAAATAAAGGAAGCTCATATCTACTTACTCTTCCTGGAAGAACACTGGCATGTGATCGTTGTTAGCATGAAGGTGAGTATATTTTTATAAAAAAAAAGGAAAAAGTAACACATATTAAACTGAACTGCACTTACTGAGGAGATGGTAGTTGGAGTCTCTCTCATATTTGAAGGTCAGTCTGCCGTAGCTGACGTGGTTCAGGTTCTTCAGCCACTCAAAGTAGGAGACGGTCACACCACCAGCGTTCAGGTACATGTCCTATTCAAGAAAAATTTTGAGGACATTATCAGCTTCATATAATAATTTATAAAAAGGTGGTTGCTTGCGTTACAACCCAGCTCCTGAGATTTTAAGTGTATATAGCAGAATATCACTCAATACACCATGTGTATGTAAATGTTTAACATGAGCAGCACAATTACAAAAGAATGTGTACATTCTTATAACATCAACACTGATGATTAAATAACCAACAGACTTACAGGAATCACCATAATATTCCTTTCAAGGAATATCCTATCAGCTTCAGGGGTGGTAGGGCCATTAGCTCCTTCAGCAATGATCTATAACAAACAAAAGCAAAACCAATTAATGTATGTTCTATGTCAAAAAATAGGTATATAATAACAATTGCTGGTCATTACACAAAACTAAACTAACAGCACAGCTGTAGTGAATTGACCCCTGACCTTAGCCTTGATCTTGCTGGCATTGTTCTTTGTAAGTTGCTTCTCACTAGCAGCAGGAATCAATATATCACATTCCGCCTCCAAGATGCTGCCTTCGTAAGGCGTGGCCTTGGGAAAGCCGACAACTGTGCCATTGGCCTGAAGACAGACAGGAAAATGTTCAGCTCAGAAAGAGGATGCAGTACGGCTCACACTGCTGAACTTATACAGAACGTCCGTACAGTCGAGAACTAGATGCACATCGAGATGCTGTCTCCCAATAAAGCAAAAGACTGCTAATGCAGTTAGTAGATGATGCAGTTTAAACTCACCAGCTTATAGTCTTCTAACTCCTTGGGGTCAATGCCATTAGGGTTCCAGATGCTTCCGTCCCATTCTGCTACTCCAATACACTTCGCCCCATAGCGGTGAAGGTAACGCATTGAGTGCAGACCTACATTACCGAAGCCCTAAAGCAGCAACATAAACAGTAGACCAGATTATCACATAACATTTTGACATACAAATAGCTTTACTGTTATTACAAGCACAATTTATACAGCATATGTTCCTGTTTTGCTGCTCTAACACAATCACTTCTGTTGATTATTATCTGAGAAAAAAATGATCTTAGTAAAAACTCAAAATCATTAGCATGTGTTACTCTTAGTCCTAAAAAATGTTTCTGCCTGCAAAACACTGTCCAAGGAAAATAATTATAACAGACAACTGGGTTTTGAAACTTAAAAAAAGAATCCAATAACGCCACCTTGTGGACAAATGAGCTTAACGTCCATCAAGACAAAAAGATGACTAAGATAAGAGATCACATTGTTTAAAAAAAGCTTCTATCAAGCACCCTAAATAGTATATAAAACACCCCAGATGTTAATCTCCCTGAAATCCAAAAATAAAAATAAAATGTAGTTGTATATTATTATATAATCACTTTGGCTCATGGTTTCCTATATTACCATGGTGAATCCAAATTTGCAAGTAATTTTACACTCAAATCAGTGTGAATATTCCTGCAATGTTGGTCATATGATTCTATTGAATTCTGATGCGTATGCCTTCCTTTCCTTGTTAACACAAACACACAAGCTTCTCAAGCTTTACCTCTCATCCTAATATCCCTTACCACCACTGTGCTTGTTATCTTGTAGCTGCCCAACTAAGAGCCACAAGTCGAACCATACTGCATTCGAAATCTTTGAGCCCAGCTTTTCCTTCTATTTTATTTGCTGCTACAATTACTATACACGGATGAGCTACCTAACTCGTGTTAAAGCAGGATTCTGACTCAACTGGAAAATATTTTGAAACTTTTCCTGTTTGAACACACATGATCAAACCTGTGGATCAAGTGTATGGTTCTGAACTTTAAATCCCTGGAATGGGATTAAAAGTAAATAGTATTGTGGTGAAAACGCAAGAACGCATATTGTTTATGCCAGTGTTCTCTACTCTCTACTGTCGACTTTCAATAGATTTATAAATACACTATTGACTCTGCTGCTTCAAGGATTGGGATAGAATTAAATGTTTTATTTGCAATAAAGTCTGAACTAATGGATAGAATATATTGATAACAATACTGCAGAGGTATACACCATGCTGCCTCATACCTGGATAACAAAGGTCTTGTCTGCAACTCCAGGAGTCAAACCTAACTGACTCATAAAGGCAGCTTCATTGGCAAAGTTCTCAATGCCGTGGAAAACTCCTCGTCCTGTCGCTGAGATTCGCCCGTGGATGCCACCCTGGCTAATGGGCTTCCCCGTCACACACGCATGTGCGTTGATGTCCTGGGTAATAATCGAATCAGAAAAAAGAACAATAATGATTTGACAGAAATGGAATACAAAGCTTTACTGTTATACTAAGTCATTTGCCAAACACATGTGGGTATATAAACTCCAAATAGCCCATAGCTAAAATAAGGCTTTTTAAACAGTGAAGATGCTCTAAATCACAATCACATGCTAGTCACATCTTTTAAGAACCGTTTGTATTTTGCATTTTACACACACATTTTTTTCACTTCATGTGCTTTCCGAAAGGCTTAACAACCTCAGTCTAAAAGCAAGAATTAGGCAACTTTCTTTGAAAACAAAAGCAAAAGTTTGTGGACACCTGACCAAAGCATCCCATTCCACATTTAGTCCACATGTGCTGTTGGAATAACAGCATTTCTTCTAAGTGGATGTTCCAAATTTTGGGGTGGTTTTGGAGGAGATTTCGGTTATTGAGCTCATTCAGCCACAAGGGTGTTAGTAAAGTCAGGTACTGATATATGGTATATATATATATATCCTAAAAGTGTTCAATAAGGTCGAGGTCAGAGCTCTATAGCAAATCACTAAAGATCTTCCACTCCAACCATTGCATCATTGAGCTGGCTTTTTGCACAGCAGCATTATCATGCTGAAGCAGGTTTGTGTCTCCTCAATGTAATGCTCCAGAATCCAAATTCATCCTACATAACTGTGTGCCTCTAATAGTTTAGGGAAGAACCACATATGGCTAGAAAAAGTCAGGTGTACTAATAGTTTTGTCCATATAGTGTACTCTCTCTCAAACCTGCCTTCAGTTTTATAGGTAGCGCATTTCATAAAGAGTATTCGCACTAGAAACAAACTACACTATGGATACAGCAGACAAAAAATATCTGTGAAAGATAAACAAGTGTATTGTTTATGTGCAAACTGTGAACACCACTGTATGTATTTGCAGCTGATATGAGACCCGTTATCAAACAGGATAACCCTCTTATCTTATCTTACAATTTATTTAGCAGAACTATTAACTCACATGGTGACCCATAGTGTTGGCGTACGTATCAGCAATCCAAGACATTTCCCTCTCGCCGGTGCTCATGTCAGGAGCAGGGACATCAATGCCTGGCCCTGAGACATAAACAGAACCATTTTTTTTAATGAAGCACCAACACTAGACACTTTTATGACAGTAGTATATGGAGGTCACTAACATCCCAAGGCAGTCAACAAGATATACATTCTTATAACAAAAAAAAGCCTATACACATTTATTTCCAATTATATCTTAGTTGCTATAAAGAGATGAAGAAGAAAACACAAACAGAAACTGTTTATTTTCTAGAACACTTTCTTTTACAGTGGTTGGATTTTCCACTTATAGGTTTATATTAAGGTGTATGCTAATTATGTGATCACTTTTATAATACCAACTTATTCATAGAGATTATTAAGATTACTTATTACTACTAATAATTAACAACAAATGTATAATCACAAAAAACTGTACATTTTCTGTCAGAAGTGGCAGAGGCATACAGCATAACAAGGCCTTGGTAAGAGAATGATTGCTTTGTATAGCTGCTATTGCATAAGCGTTATAACATACTTGTTTTGTAGAAGTTCCACAGCATTAAATGCAACTTACTTAGTAAAACACTACATAATTATTTAATACACTGTATGATCAAAAGTATTGGGACACGCCACTTTTTCAACCATATTCAATTCAATCCATTTTTATTTCTATAGCGCTTTTAACAATGAGCATTGTCTCACAGCGGCTTTGCACAGATAAACATACATAATATAGGTTGTCTTTGGATGTGGTAGCATTACATTTTCCCATCACTTAAACTAGGAGTCCTAAACCTGTTCCAGCATGACATTGCCCCTGTGCACAAAGGCATCTTCTTGAAGATATGGTTTACATGAGTTTGATTGGAAGGTCTTTAGGGGTTTGCAAGAGAGCTCTGATTCTCAACCCTGCTGAAAATCTTTGGAAAAAATACTCCAAAATCTAGTGAAACATCTTTCCAGACTATTGGAGCGTATTATAACAGCAAATGGGAACTAATTTGTAAGTTCACAAAAGTACATACACATCTTATATCTTTTCTTATTCTGTATGACAAGGAAAAGGACAAATAAGTTCTGCCAAAAAAGAAAGTTAAATGCCACTGCCTTAAAAGCAATACTGATTATTTATGTGTTTCTAAATTGGGTTATACAGGAGGTTAGCCTTTTTCACGTACAGAATGAGCTTCTACAGAGGTTTCCATCTGCACTTAACAATAACACTGCAGTGTTGTTTGTACAGTTGCCATGATTGCGTTGACACACACACACACAAACACATACATACACATATACACACACATTTTATATATATATATACATACACACACAGTACAGACCTTCTCATTCAAAGAGTTTTCTTTATTTTCATGAATATGAAAATTGTAGAGTCACACTGAAGGCATCAAAACTATGAATTAACACATGTGGAATTATATACATAACAAAAAAGTGTGAAACAACTGAAAATATGTCATATTGTAGGTTCTTCAAAGTAGCCACATTTTGCTTAGATTACTGCTTTGCACACTCTTGGCATTCTCTTGATGCCTACTTTATAATATATATAAACTTTTGGTCTGTACTGTATGTATATATATATATATATATATATATATATATATATATATATATATATATATATATATAACACTAATATATATTGAACACTGCTATTTTGCAAGTTCTCCCACTTAGAAATCATGGAGGGGTCTGAAATTGTCATCGTAGGTGCATGTCCACTGTGTATGATTTTTAAACTATTTATTTGTATGATACAGCTGAAAATAAGTATTTGAACATCTGTCCATCAGCTAGAATTCTGACCCTCAAAGACCTGTTAGTCTGCCTTTAAAATGTCCACTACATTTATTATCCTAAACTAGATGCACTTGTTTAGGTCGTTAGATGCATGAAGACACCTGTCCACCCCATACAATCAGTAAGAATCCAACTACTAACATGGCCAAGGCAGACAAAAGTACAGACAAAACTGTACACCTCCACAAGGCTGGAAAGGGCTACGGGGAAATTGCCAAGCAGCTTGGTGAAAAAAGGTCCACTGTTGGAGCAATCATTAGAAAATGGAAGAAGCTAAACATGACTGTCAATCTCCCTCGGACTGGGGCTCCATGCAAGATCTCACCTCGTGGGGTCGCAATGATCCTAAGGAAGGTGAGAAATCAGCCCAGAACTACACGGGAGCTGGTCAATGACCTGAAAAGAGCTGGGACCACCGTTTCCAAGGTTACTGTTGGTAATACACTAAGACGTCATGGTTTGTAATCATGCATGGCACGGAAGGTTCCCCTGCTTAAACCAGCACATGATCCAGAGGAGTCATGGGAGAAAGTCATGTGGTCAGATGAGACCAAAATATAACTTTTGGGTCATAATTCCACTAAACGTGTTTGGAGGAAGAAGAATGATGAGTACCATCCCAAGAACACATCCCTACTGTGAAGCATGGGGGTGGTAGCATCATGCTTTGGGGGTGTTTTTCTGCACATGGGACAGGGCGACTGCACTGTATTAAGGAGAGGATGACTGGGGCCATATTGTGAGATTTTGGGGAACAACCTCCTTCCCTCAGTTAGAGCATTGAAGATAGGTCGAGGCTGGGTCTCCCAACATGACAATGACCCGAAGCACACAGCCAGGATAACCAAGGAGTGGCTCTGTAAGAAGCATATCAAGGTTCTGGCGTGGCCTAGCCAGTCTCCAGACCTAAACCCAATAGAGAATCTTTGGAGGGAGCTCAAACTCCATGTTTCTCAGCAACAGGCCAGAAACCTGACTGATCTAGAGAAGATCTATGTGGAGGAGCCACATATATATATATATATATATATATATATATATATATATATATATATATATATATATATATAAAATATTTATATGTGAACACTTTGGTCAAAAAATTATCAGAAATTGTTTATTAAGTTAAAAAAATGAATTTTGACAAATAGTGCAGATTCCCCTTATAATGTCAGGACTTTCTCAATAATTCAAGCAGCAGATATGAGCTAATGTGTGAAGTTAATATGAGACATAACAAATATATCATGATCAAGTCCTCACCAATAAATCCTTTCTTTGCCAGCTCAATGGTGAACCGTCTTGTGATTTTCTCCAACTCATTGTCCTGTGAGAGAAAAAAATAGAGGAAAAGAAACCACTTCAGTATGTGCCAGCAACTTGCTTCATGCAACGTACTGCTTTTATTTCCCATAACCCCGAAGCTTATTTGAAAACCACACTTTTAGGAAATGAAATGATAATGAGAAGCAATAATGAGCCATAAAATAATGTAAGAAATGTGAAGCCTAGCACACCTCCAAACATTATAAAAGTTGCTAATTATATTTACATACAACCAGTAAAAGGAAGCTGAACAAACTTAAAACTGAACAGGAAATTGCTGAAAAGTCTGTTTTCATGGTGCTGTCTGATAATGTCTCTGATTGCGTTAGAATCTTTATAAGGTGCAGTCCAAGTGAGTTTAAAATCATTGTATCATATCTTTATATCAGGTATACATTTTTTCCAGCCCTGAAAACGTTTTTTTTTTTCCACAAGCGGGGTAGGGGTCAGCTGAACAACAACAAAAAAAAAAAAAAGAAGTGGGCCCTAAAATTACTAACAGCTGCTTTAAAGTATACTTCAATTATTTCAGAACATGCTGAATTATAACCACTCACAGAATAATTCTTAGGGTTGATTTTCACGCCAGCTTTCGCTCCTCCAAAAGGTACATCTGTGGACAAATTAGACTGTTAGAATTAATTCTACATCCAGATGATTTTTATAGAGATATGCAGGGGGGAAGGACACTCACCAACAACAGCACATTTGTATGTCATCAACGAAGCCAAAGCTTTCACTTCGTCAACAGACACTTCTGTGCTGTAACGGATACCTGCAAGCAAAGACCAAGCACTTAAATGAGTGTTTGCTTCAAAAAAATATTCTGTAAAACCCCTGTGTCTAGGAAGGAATGAACTTCTTAGACACTGACCTATTTGTACAAGTGTGAGGATGTTTTTGATTGAGACTACAAAAGCAGTTCTCTTTGTCGCTCTGAGAAAAAGTGGCTGCTAAATGCTGTGAACGGAAATGTACCAATAGACTCAAAATATTTTGGACCAGCCATAAACTAGTCAGCTCATTTTAGAAGTAACAAAGAAAAAGCGTTGGTCCTGAAAACAAAGGGCGATGCCTTGTAATTCCAGTCTGTTCCTCACACACTGCCTGTGTGGTTATGTGATTAGTCATTCAGGGAAAGAAGACTGACATAAAATCTATAAGCCCTGCATTCTGCTGCAAATACAGATCAATACAGAAAACCAAAGTTTTGGCTGAAATATATATATATTTTTGTCTGCAGTACCTCCTGTCATTTTCTTAGATCTAAAAACAAAGGACTACAGTGAATGGAGTATGATGTTGGGCAAAGCAGGCAGAGAAACAGCAGAAGTGATGACTCACTCCCTCCACTCTTCAGAAAGAAAGAAAAACGAAGGTCTGATCTCGGGTGTGGTTGAGGAAACTTAAAAGCAAATACCCCAGACTTCCCTTTAGCTGAATATGTTTACTCAGTTCTGACACAAGAACTGTCATTTTAAATTTATATCTTTGTTTAAAATAAATAAATAGAATTACATAATGGAGCACAATTTGATTATTGTAACACACTACAGCAATCATTAAAACTCTGGCTGATTTAGAGTATATAAAAAAAGATTCACTTAAGGGGTACAAATGGTCACCTCGAAGTCAAATTAGGCCAGAACATGGACAAACAAAGCAAGAGCACATAAAGAATCTCATCAGCAACTATCCAGGGACTCATTAATTCTATCAGGAAAGCTTTAAATACATGGCATGGGATCAACATTTCCTCTTCTCCCGGTCCTGCCCTGGCATTTTTGCTGAATCTCTACTTTATCTTTTGCTGTATTAGTAAATCACTGGCATTAACATTAGAAACACTGCAATTACAAATGAGCCTTTTTCTCTCCTTGTAAGTCAGTGAGAGTAAAAATACATCCATGAGAAATACAAAAATAGTTCAAAAACTAGTTATAATTTGCAGAGCACACACAAAAAAAGAGTAGTAATAAGGTTAAGCATCTTAAAGGTAGTTAATGTGTATTGTATCACAGGAAGCAACTGTCTGGTCAGACAAGACTATACAAGCAAGGCTGGAACACGTAGTCACTAATGCAAATTTAAACACTGACTCCGTCCCAAAAAGTAAACTTCAGGCATTCATTTGCTGGATATTTATTAAGAAGAAGAAGACCGTCTACATAAGCAAAGAGGCTCATCTACGCCTTGTTACTGAACAATCATTTCATGTAACATTGAAGGCAGAATTCCTGAAAAACCAGTTTAGAATCATTTTTCTGTGACAGTTTCTAAAAAGTGTCAAAACTACACACGCCTTAAGAAACATTGACTTTTAAAAAGACAAAAAAAAATAGGCAGGATGCACTCAGAGCTTTCCGAAACAGCAAATGTCCCCCCAAACTCCAAAAAAATAGTCTGCAGTTAGTAATTCAGGAAGAGTGCAAGAGTGCTCGCTGTGAAGTCTTAGGATGTCCTAATGCCAGTATTGCCTTATTCCTGCTGCGATAGACATGCACCATCATCATTCTGTATTGGGTATTGTATGTGCTTATCATATTTAATCTTAACATGTTACTGATGCTTGGAGGGTTCCTCTCACCCTCCAAGTCTGCCTGATATGATGCTGGTTCATGACTCCGATACACGGCCCCTTGCTGTGATCACTGCATGTACTAATCACATCCTGCTGCTACAAAGATCTGCACTTCCTTAAAACTGCTGCAAGACTGTAACCTACCTTGTTGCATGCCACCTACAGTAAACTATACGTCGTATGCAAATATTCATAATGAAACTACCAATGACTGTTCTTCTGCCCCACATTCTGTACATTTGCTATACAATAAGTGCTGTCAACTTTTTCTTTCGTGTGAATTTAGTACTACAATTCACACCAAGTGAAATTTTACAATCTCACACTCCTACACTGTCCAGGGAACAGATTAGCTTCTGAAACTCAAAACCATCTAAAAAATATGTGATGATCTGTTCCAAAATCAGTCAACAATAATCTTACATGCCAATATATACAATTTTAGTTTTTGAGCACCCAAAGAAACGTTAAACAAAGTCAAATATATTTGCAAGTTTGCAGATTGCGTGATTAATAGCAGCATATGTAAAATAAATCATAACAATATAACTTAACAGGATAACAAACAATAAATAAATAACAGGACACAAATGATTAATTTTCCGTATTAACTAGTTAAAAAAGAACTTGCAAACCAGTTAAATATTCACGAATAAAGTTTTCTAACTGATCAGAAGGTTTTCTCGTTAAGGAAGCAAAAATTGCCCAACATTCCTGTTAACTTCCAGTGGACAATTTGGACAATTTTAACTCCTAAACGTTCACATTTATCAAACTCAGTACTGCCCTTTAGGCAATTCTTTTCTTTAGGCGATTCTGACGCAGCAAGATGGATTTTTTTTTTCTGATCACACTTTTTTCAGTTTTCCCATAGTGGATGATTAAATATCCCAAAACTCCCATATTTACATTAGTGGCATGTCTGTGACATAAGTCCAACTGTCGAAGTACTCACACACCTTTTGTATTTCTACCAATAACATTCTCTCACTATCTAATTTTCCATCTTGAGTCACTTTTAAAAATATTTTTTTCTACCAGTAACTTTCTATTAACAAATCTTTCTTTCTGTTTCAACTTCCTAGTTGAAGTTCTTATTTTCTTTTTGCCGAATCTCCAAACATGATATATTTCACATTTATGTTTCATTCATTTTTCAATGCTTGAGCCTCTAGATTTCAAAAAGTACTGTTTAATTCTATTCAATTTTACTGAATAAAGCTGTAAACAAATACTAAAAAAATACTAGGGATGTGGATGGGATTTACCTTGAAATGGTCAAAATATTAGATTTCACTGTAATTCAAGCCTGAAATATGGTTAACCAGGAAACTGACACTTTTTAACCCTTGTTATATTGAGGTGTATGATGTACAAAAAGAGCCATAGCCTTCCAACATATTGTATATTTAGTTTTTTTACTCATAAAGAAGACTCACTTTTCCATTAGTTTGCATTGGTTACTCCTCATTTATGGCATTCATAGAACTTGAGACAGGAAGAGCAACAATTTTGTAATAGGCTAGTATTTAGTTAGTTGTGTAATGACTTTTTATTACGATAGAAATGGGAAAAACGTATTCAAAGACTTTTTTATATTCGTTCAAGCGTGACTTCACCGGCAACCTGACATCTGCTGAAACGTTCAACTCAGCCCTGAACTTCACGTTAGCTAGATACAGTAGATTCATGCTAAACCATGTAACTAGCAGACTAGTTAGCAGTGCTGATGCACACACACACCGACTCTGACAGCCCGCTTATTTACCTCCCTTGCAGGGGGTCCTGTGCTGGCTGTGCTGGGCTCGGTAGCCCTCGATCATTTCCCACTCTCCGTTGTCTCGCTTCAGAGGGAAGCTCACGGCCAGGACGTGGTTGCATGGCTTGATGATCTTCAGGATTCCACGGACGCGGTGCCTTTTCTGGTCGGGCGTCTCTCTGGTCTTTAGGTCTTCCACGAGTTTGTCCTCGACGATGGCAGCGCCGCGGTCGAAGAAGCCCTCGACCATGCGGAAGAAGTTCGGATCGTCGTCGTCTTTGCCCGCGACTTCGCTGTAGCGCCGCATCCGCATAAGAGACGCCGAGGCCGGCAGAGTGGTTTCGCCGAATCCCGAGGCCAGAGCACTGCCTCCTGCTCGGGTAAGGAGTTCTCCCAGGCACCGGTACATTTCTAAAACTGGCACGGGAGGGTTGAATTTAGCCGAAAAGTTCTCGGTGTGTTACAAAGGAGAGGAAATAAGTCCTGCTCCTGCCTATGTGTTGTACAGTGAAGTGCAAAACACCATCTAAAGCAAAGCTTGCTGAATCCCCACCTCACACTGGGAGGTGCTCCCTAAGATTTCTTGTAAACAATCTCGAAACAAATAATTTGGACCTAAAAAGAATTTAAAACAGCAACATGCCGCATTTATACATCTTTTTTTGTAATTGGGATGGATTGACTTTTTCTTAGAAGTGTCAATCCATATCTGATGTTCTGCAGGTTCTTCATTCTCCACCCTTTCTCCAGCTTTTAGATATTTTTTTGGTCAGCTTGCTGTATGAAGATGAATTCAATAAAAGAAAAAAAACACACATTACTATTCTAATGTTTCAGCATGGATTCCACAAGATGTTGATAACATTCCTTTCAGATTCTGGTCCATGTTTACATGGGTGCACCTTCATACTGAAAAGATCCAATTTCACCACATTCCAGTAACTGAAGAAAGATGAACTCCTCACCATGTTCATGAAACCAGTGTGAGATAAATTAGCTTTGTGACATTTATTCTTCTGGAGGTAGACATTAGAAGATTGTTAATTTTATGGCCAGAAAGAGATATGCAGCAGTATGCAGATTAGTTGTGGCATTTAACTCTGATTAATTGGTATTAATGGATTTACAAGTGTGCCAAAAAAAAAACTTTTCACACAGCTTTACACCACCTCCACCAGTCTGGACTGTTAAAACCATGAAACCAGGTTAAGTCCATGAATTGATGCTGTTGGTGCTTAATTTCAGACCCTACTGTCTGTGAGCATCAGCTGAAATCGAGTTTCACCAGACAAGTGTTTTACCAGGCATTATCTGTTCAATTTTAGCCTTTGTAGATCACATCATTTTAATTATCATAGCTAAAGCAGATTTCTTCAAGCTATAGTTTTAACAAACAAGTAAATACTATGAAAGTGGTATGAAAATATGATGTTAAAAAAAAAAAAGAGTATGGGAATCCACAAGGCCTCCTGCAGCACATGAACCTTCAGCAAGAGAAGTGCAGAAGTTTTCTGCAGTCCGAAAATCCAAGGTTGGTGGACCTTACATTTTAGTGTTTCTCTGTATCCAAGTTTTTGCTTCTTATCTTTACAACAAAGCACAGTAAATACTTTGTAGACGTCTTTTATAAGTTTTAGAAAGAAGTTTTAATGTAACTAACTAAATACCTTTTATGCTTTGTCACTATTCTGACCTGGCTTCCTCCAAATCATCCAGGTACCAAATGACCATCTTCTGCCTGGCTGCTCTACTGCCAGGAGGTCAGAGAGGATTGTGTGTCTTTTGCACAGCTCATGTGTTTGAGTTGTGTCCGGTACAGGTTCCAAAATAAAAAAAAATAGCCATAGAAGTCAATTACTTTTGGTTCAAATGCCTTAAACTAAGAGCAAAGAAAGAGATTCTGAACCTATACAACTCCCCATAAGCATTCACAATCAGTCAAACCATACTGAATGTATAAGAGGGACACAAAGTCAGGCTGTTCTGTTTTGGAGGCTGACATTTCTAGACTTCTATAGTTAAAATAATTGCTGGTTAGTTGTAATAAGAACGGAAAAAATCCTAAAAAAGGAAAGATAATTCTAAACTATAAAATGTAATAATAATGGTTTAGGGCTTTGTCTTTGGGAGCCCATTAGAGTTTGCAGTGCCAGACCTGAGACCATTATAGTGTCCAGCACTGAGCATGTGCATCTGGTCAGTCACAAATGACATTTAATGATTTTGAAAATCTTTCACTGTCCAGTATCTAATATGCAACTCTTCAACCGCTGTGAAGTCAATCATTATTTTGTTTTAGTGAACTATATATGTTTTTTTCTTTTTAAAATCACATGTAAGAGCATATGTACCATGTGCTTATCTACCAGGGTAACTGTGTACTGCATGCTGTTCCTCCTCCCTCTTCTACCCTTGTGCAATAAATCGTTTGCCTGCTCAGAGTAATGCCGCTCTGATTTGTTATTGGCTCACATGCAGCCAACACCCACTGCCTAGTTGGTCACGTTATAGGAAGTTAATTCTCACTAAACGGAAACAACACATAGATGGAATGTGTTTGGAAGAAGTTACCAGCTGTAGGGCTCTTGAGTACCTTTCACAGATCAAAATTCGTTGTTTTAACGCTATAGGCTAATTCTTCGTTCGGTAATACTGGTATATATAACAAACTAAAAAGTTGAATTTTTTCTATTTATAAAAACACGCAACACAGGACCAAAATTGTTAAAATAATATACACAATATGGTCTTGGAAAATTAGGGTTTGGAAAAGGGTTTTTACTGACACTGTAAATTTACAACCAAAACAAACTTGCCAGAACAGGATCAGATAGTAAACACATTTTACTCATTAACATTCAATCATTACATCCCTTCAAAGATGTAGTCAGCTCAATGCTATGATGACCGATTGGAAACTGTTAATCATAGTGAACTTTTGTTTTCAGTCAGCTGACTTGTTTATTAACGAGTAAAAACAAATGTCCATTGTGTGTCAGTCATATGTTTTATCTACCATATACAGTATTTTGTGTTAATAGTCCTATTTGTACTTATTTGTCAGTCTTATGTTTGAAATATTGCATGTGATATAATTAGCAAAATAGTCACCTGTACATGCATGGTAAATCTACAGTATAATTTTATACTGTATTTGATATGTCATCTAAGAATAGATTTTAATTTCAGAAGATTGAGATGTAGGTCTCATCTTAGTTTGCATAAAAAACACATTTAGGTAATTTGTTTTGTTGGCAGGCTTTTTAATGATATGATTTCCATTCCCATCAGAGAACTATCCTCCTGCTATTCCCAAGAAGAATTTGAAGATGTTAAAAACAACCACATGGAAGAGAAACTGAAGGTCCATGTGTTTTTGGGTGCACCCAATCCCCAATCACTGTCTCAGGAAGTCTCAGATAAAAGTTCCAGTCAGTGGAGGACTTTAGAGCTTAGCTGGAATCAGGGAAGGCTAATACCAAAGAAAGAAGTCAGTGAGGGTCTCATACATAGTCATGTTTCGGCTGAGGGCATTGGTAGCCAGATTCTACCCACTGATCATGATAAGCATAGCTTTTCAGCTTCTCATGAGGGTAACGTATCTGTATCTGATGATGATATTACACCCTCAATTAGCCAGTTTTCTCTGGCTAAGCAAGCACTGTCTGAAGAGGATAACATAAGTCCTGGACTAGTTACTGAATATCTAGACAGCTGCTTTCCCTCACCTGAAGCTGACCCAAAAGCTATATCTGAGCCAAGTCCTGCCATGTCTGCAGAGACAGAATATCTAACCACATGGACCAAGACACAAGGATTGCTCCTGAAACCTGGAGTAGTTGGAGATAAGGGCTCTGGCTCAAGCAGCACACTTGAATCTCCTCAAACACCACCAAAACAAACTCCCTCAATCTCCTTGGGCTCGCCAGACCTCTACAGCCCAGAGGCCAGTCCAGGAGATAGAGGCTTGGGAGGAACCATGCAAGGGTCAATGGAGCTTTATAAGAGTCTGAGCCAAAGACTGCAGGAAGGAGGTGTGGTTTTGTTGCGCACACCTGATGGCCTTTTGTGCTCTCAGGCCAGTGCAGGGGAGCAGGAGGAAGTTCATTTTGACTCCCAAAGCAATTCCTTAGAAGCCTCACCTACTCCCAGCACCTCAAAACGGCCCAAACTCTCTTCAGCTACAGCTTGCCACCAGCATGGAACTGGAAATAAAAAGGTGCTCCTATTTCATGGTCCAACCACGCTGCTCTCCAGGTGCATCACCTACGGCGTGCGTTACTCCATCTTGGTCGCTGTGGTGCACCCATGTCACGTGAAAGAGATTAGCGTGAAGTCTGGAGCATCAACTGGATCCAGTATTCCTCTGGCTACGGTGATCGTCACTGACCAATCAGGAGTGGAGATGAAGGTGGTACTGTGGAGGACAGCAGCGTTCTGGGCGCTGACCGTTTATCCAGGAGACATATTGCTCATTACTGGTGAGGTGTACCAATATTTTCTGACAGTGAAGTATAAATCCAAAATCTGATATTATAGCACTACAATATTTTGTAAAAATTTCAGAAGTTCATTTCAGTTTTGCACATTTTCCTTAAAGGTTTAAATGTAGTTTCGATCTGGGCGATCTGGGGTTGATTGGCTGAAAGTCGAAAGTTTTGGAAATGCAATTTACAATTTAACATTTTAGCTGTTTAATAATTATGTGTGCTACGTTTGTTTCCCTTAAACATAAAGTTAACTAGCATTAAGTATGAATGAATTATAGCTGCAAGACTATATCTCAACAGTGGAAAATCTGGGTAATATGAAGAAAACATGATTGACTTTCATTGCTTTAAGAAGGCATGAGGTGAAATTAATTATTACCAACTACACACACAAAAATTAAATGCTAGTAACATGTAGTTTCCATTTGACACAAAAAAGCAGAGTATAAAGGTAATATTTTTTCTTTTCTTTTTTTATAATGACGTTAAGTACTTTGTTACTCTACTTAATACATTGTTAAGTGTCTATACATTATCAGAATATTTTGTTTGTAGACAACTTTTAACATGTAATATCTTACTTTGTACTCCAAAATATTACAAAGAAACATACAGTTTTCTCAGAACTTTAAAGTGCATACATAGTTGAATGATGACCTGTTACATCAACCATAACCCCATGGTTATTGCATGAGTATTTGTGGAGTAAGGGTCTTTCACTGTGTGTCTGTTACAGTAGGAAACTCTCTCCCCATTAAAAAAAAGTATAATTTTCAGAAAATCTTAACATATAATTTCATCAATTATTCAAATATAGTTCCTATAGGTTACTACTTTTATTTTTGATACTTAAGTGCATTCAAAAGTCAATACTTTTGTACTCTTATTCAAGTAGCAGTGTGGAATAAGTAATATTTAACTGGTGTTTTACTGGGAATTTAACTGGGGAGTTGGACTTTTACTTAAGTACAGGAATGGAGTGATTCATCCACCATGGGTTTGTGGTTCAATCGGCCCTTGTCTGGGAGGAAGGAGTTCAGAATTGCCCTGCTGAATATTAAGTCATGTAAAGTGTGCTTTTTGTTCCCACTCCCACTTAGCAGAGTGTATTGCTTTGACAGGTGTGACAGTGCATCAGGATAAATGGCGAGGAGAAACTGTACTACAGTCATCCTATGTGAGTCAACTTCTGAACCTGGGCCAGGTCACTCAAGGCCATAATCCACAAGGTAACAGGGAATAAGAAGTAAACAAAAAAGTCAAATATTATGCAGTTATTATATGACAAATTAATGATAATTAATATATGATACTCTGATCACCACCCCTCTCTCATTACTGCCTGTGGCCTACGTTTCTGTATATTTTCATATTTTTGGTTTTATAATTTCTTATATAAGTGTAATATTTCTGAACATTTCAGCTCCACAAAATGTAAACGTTCACACACTGAGATGTCTGTGTACTCATCTTTGCGAGAAGCGCCCTCTGCTGGTGTCTCTGCCTCCTCGCTCTGCTCAGAACCTACAGGCAATACCTTTTGTCCATCTCGGGTCTCTTCGACCTGACACACTCGTTCATGCCCTGCTCAAAGTCAAACACACAAGGATGATTTCAGGTAACTCCCGTATTTTACACACACACACACACACACACACACACACACACACTGTATGTTGTTACACTAATTCTAATGTACTTTTCATCTCACAGAATTTTGTGGATCTTGCAGGTTTCACTCTGGATATTTCTTGCTTGTAGGCTTTTTTTCCTTTTCAAAGTACAGCACTTTGCAAATCTTGACCTTAGTATTATATCTTTAGCTGGTCAATTAACAGCTGGAAAAAGACCAAGTCTGTGCCAACAACAGAATCCTGTTCTTGACTGAGAGGATTTGAACCCAATGTGGTTTTCTGCTGTTGTAGCCCATCCACATCAAGTTTTGATGTGTTGTGCAAGCTAAGATGCTGTTCTACTCACCATGGCTGTCAGGAGTGTTCATATGAGATGCTATATTCTTCCTGGCTGCTTGAACTAATCTGACTATTTCCCTTTCAATTCTCTTAACAACAAGCTGTTTCTCACAACACTCCATGTGTATTTTTTTCCATTCTTGTACCATTCGGTGTAAACTCTAGAAATTGTGGTGCATGAAAAAAAAAAATTACAAATCAGATCAGCAGCTAAAATATTCAAACTAGCTTATCTGGTAGCAACAGCCATGCCACAGTTAAAGCCACAGAGATCACACTTTCACTGTTCCTGCTGGTGTTTGATACGAGCATGAAGCTTTTGTCAGGTATATGTGTAATTTTTAGATTGCGTTGCTGCCACATGATTGGTCAGCGTAGGTACTGTAACTGTGATACAGTTTTATTGATGTTTCTTATAAAGTGGACAGTGAGGGTTTTAGAATTTCAGTGTGAACCTGAAAATGTAGTCTTGCTGAATAGTGCTGAGATGTCAATTTTATGTTTAGTGTTGCTGTTTGGCTGCTTCCATTAGGAGTCACCACAGGGTATTGTTGGTCCCCTTTTTTGATTTGGCATAGGTTTTACACTCAATTCTCTTACCGATGAAACCCCCGTATTTGGCTATGAGATTTCACAGCCTGGCAATCTAACCTACTGTAGACAAGAGCATGTTAACTTTCATATAAATTTCAATAGCATAACTATTTCTGTCCTGCTTGCTGGAATGTCAAGATATGGACATCAGTGCTCCATTGGTAATACATAGCCATAACACACACACACAGACTATGTCAAGATGTCTTTGAAACACCACAAGTCTACTCCATGTGCCTTAATGTGACTAGACACATTCTAAACTTCACATTACATGTCACATTCAATATTTTAATGGCAAGAGCTGGAAGAAGCTGAGAGTCATAGTATATGAGGATTATGAAGTGAGGATATATGAGGGTTATTTGTGTTTGTTCTTGTAGACTGGCGCAGTGAAGTTGAGGGTGTGTCCCGAACAGGAAGTGTGACCAAATCCATGTTAACTGTAGAACAGCGGGACTGCAAACAAGGAACCGTTGTTCTATGGGGAACTGCTCTCACCTGGCTACAGCAAATACATGCCAACAAGGGTAAGGTTTGTGTGCTGAGAAATTCTACTGCATTTCATTGTAGATACCAGAAGTGGGAATCTCCATTGATCTCATGATGTTGTGTGAATTAGATTTACTTGGAAAGCCATATGATTTTAAATGAGTCTGTATGAATCTGAATTGTTTGATAGCACTGTCTGGTTTTTATTTATTTATTTATTTATTTATTAGAAACATTAAGAATTAATATCAGCACATAGGGATCTTTTAGTTGCATATAGGGCGGCAATTATTTTGATACTCGATTAATCGGGCGATTTTTCTTCTTCAGTTAATAAATTAATCGGGTTAATATATTTTTTTTTAATTAGATGTTTTGTTTATTATAACTATATAAAACACTAATGCAGGGTATTTATGCATGAAAGTGTACTAAAGAAATGCCACATATTGAGTTTAACTATCTTTAATTTAGACTTTTTAAATCTAATAGTAGCTGTTTGTTGAGGAATGCATGGGGGATTTCTCCTTTGAACAAATTCACTCATGCTGGGTTGTTTCTTTCTGTAAAAAACAAAACAGCAACAGCATTTGAGTTTGCAAGGTGAAGCAAGCAGTTTGTGTAACTCAACTTTTGCATTGTATTTTGCAAATGGAAAGTTGACACCCATGCTTAAAAATGTTTCAATACAACATTGTTTTGACAATTGTTGGCTGTGTTATCTTGCCATCACGCTAACCTGTAACTTGATGGCTTTGTTGACAACAAATTTTATTATTGATTATTATCGATTTTATCGATCAGTTGTTGAAGCTAAAAAATGCATATACAGTATAAAATATAGAAACATAGAACTTTCCAGAAATTTGTCGGTTAATTAGTAACAACTTTTACAATAGTACTTATTATTTAGACAGTGACCAAATGTAAAATGTCCTGAAACTAAATGTTGCTGTATGCAAGATAAATGCAGGTCTTGCAATCTTCTAGACATTGAAGTAAGTTTATATAGTAAATATAAACTCATTTGGGATTTGGTCAACTGTGATATTTTTATATGGATATGTCTAGGAAATGTTTAAATGTCAACTGAATACCACCAACAGGAAACTGTTTTCAATTAATAAAAATTATTCTAAAAGTTTAGAATTAATTCTAACATTGGCTTCTTGTTATCTTTGCTCAGAAAAGTTTTCCCTTTTGTAGTTTATACTGTTTAAACACAGTGTAAAGCTGCTGTTAATGTAGGCTTCTCTATTAGATTTAATTCTTTAACAGTCATTTCTAAAGTAATTTCTAATAATTTGTTAGTCCAAGCCTCTAATTTTCATTTTTTATCAAACATAGTTGGTACTATTTGTAATAAACACTGTAACTTTTCCTTGCCCTTATAGGCATTGTGTTATTGCTTCTAGGTCACAGTTTATTTTATATATTAAATATACTTTTATAGCTTTCAGACATTTTTATTCCCACTCCAGGTGCAGTTTGGGAGTTTCGGCTTCTGCTGGTAAAACAGGACGTGACGTCAGGCCTGCTGGAGCTTCACTCCACACCTTGGAGCTCATGCCTGCCTTTGCACCCAAACAACCCACGATACAAAGAGTTCTGCAGCACTGTCACTTCACACCGGGGCAGCAGCAGCTTTGAGATTGACCTACACACACTCCTGTCTCAGAAATACACAGGTGAAAGTTGTCTACAAAAAACAAATATAAAAAAACTATACTTAAGTGATTACCAATTGTTTTGCTATCCATATCCATTAGGTGATGTAGAGCTGAAAGTTCACATTGTAGCATTCCAGTTCAACAGTAGTCCTTCCCAGGATGCTGTGCTGCTTATGGATCGAGATACATCATTGGAAAGGATCTTGGACATTGTGTCTGGTGACATCACGTTCACTGGCTGTGGCCTGTGCTGTGCTGAGCTAGACACAGACGATAATGGGATTTACAGACCATGCTATCCATGTCTGCCTCATACTGGAGTACGCCGTTATTACAGGTAACACTCTCAAATGATGTCTGGATCTGTCTTGACTGTTTATGCACATATTTATATAGCTAGCCTGGAATAATTATATGTGCATGCTTTCAAATTTATTCTCAGCTAATACTATAAGGCAACAACCCAGAGCTACACAAAAAAAGAAATGTTTGTCAACAAAAATGGTTTGGAAAAAAGGGTAGTGTAGTATCATTGTAGATCATTTGTAGAAAAGAATTCACAGCGGCATTTGATATGTAATTGAATAGTCAGTTTCCAAAGTTAATGAGTTGAAAGCAAAAAAAAAACAGGAAGAGGTCTGAGCAACTCTATAAATAACTGGGTCAGAACATCTCGAAAATGGCATGTCTTGTGGAGTTTTCTGAAATCGTTAGTACCTTCCAAAAGTTGCCCAAGGAAGGACAAATTGTAAACTAGTGACAGAGTCGTGGGCACACCAGCCTACAGTACAAGGATCATGTGATCATCAAAACAAGGCCATGATGTAATGGAAAAACATGGTCTGATCTGAGGTTTCATGTTTTCTTTTTCCTGAGGATAGTCGTGTGTGTGTGCGTCGCATACTTGGGGGAATAGATTGCACCAGTAGGCATGGTGATGCTCAGCACAAAATTCTGCAGAAAAATCCTGGGTCCAGGCATTTATGTGAATGTTACTTTGGCCTGTACCACCTACCTAAACAATGTTGCAGACTACATACATCCGTCCATGGCAACAGTATTTTCAAATGTCAGTGGCCTCTTTCATCAGAATAATGCTCTGTGCCACAATGCAGAAATTGTTCAAGAATGATTTGAGAGCATGATGAATTGTATAAAGTGTTGACTTGGCCTCTATCTCAATCCAATTGAGCATCTGTGGGATGTGCTGGACAAACAAATCTGACCTAAGATTTAAAGGACATAAAGAATATGCTAACGCCTCAGATGCCTCAAAGGGTCAGAGCTGTTTTATCTACCCATGCAGGACCTACACAATATTAGGTACTTGGTTTTAGGTGTCAGTAAATAAGACAAAAGGATAATTAAGAATTAATTTACAAAAGGAAAATGCAACACTATTTGACATTTTTATTATCTTGTAGAGAAAAAAGCTTTTGTTTTATTTTTATCAATACAGGAAAGGTCAGACTAGAGTATCTATAAACACAATTCTTTTTTATTTTTCATCCTTTTCCATCCATTTTTCATTCCACCTGTTTCAATAGTGCTGTCAGGGTTTAGGTAACAGCAACACATGTGTTTCTAGGTCTGTAGTTCTGACTGTGAGAGAGGGGCAGAGTCAGGTCTGTGTGCATGTTCCACCTACACTTGTGCAGAAGATCCTGCTTAACACACCACCAGACAAGCTAAACAAGACTGTAGGTGAGTAATTTTCTTTACTTCTACTTACTGCTCCTTTAACATCACACTAGCCATTGATTATGTAAAATGTCTCCCAATGCTACTTTTATCCCACAGCTCATGTATCAGGGGAGAGATTTGTTCAGGTGGTTGCTAAGAGGATCCACTCCATCCTGGCCACTCCAAGATCCACGTTTCATCTCACCATCCGCAGCCATTTTGATTGTGATGAAAACAGCATTCCTATCATACAAAACTTTTTGCTGCTAGATTTTCTTTCACAGGAAGCCTTATGTAAAAAAACAAACAAACTCTGATCTAGAATAAGTGTAATATGTAAAAATAATATGTCTATATGAGTATAATTTTTGTAAAAGTATCGATTTGCATATTGACCTGTATGTATTTTATACTAACCATTTAATACAACAATGATTGTTTTAACCAATAAATTAACTCTACATTTGCAACAGTTTGAAACAATTCTTGAAAACATGAAGGTGTCAGTGTTTCTAGAACAGGGGTCACCAACCTTTTTGAAACTGAGAGCTACTTCTTGGGTCCTGATTAATGTGAAGGGCTACCAGTTTGATACGCACTTCTGAAATAACAAATTTGCTCAATTTACCTTTATGTTATTATTAATAAATGATAATTATCTATATCTAGTCATCTATATTTTAATATTGTCATTTTTAAATTCACACTAATACAAGTGTGATTTTGTCAGGGAACCACCAGTCACGCCTTCCTCCAAGGCTCTAACTCTCACTCAGCCTCTCCCTGCTCTCATCACCCACACCTGTTCCCCATTACCTTTCCCCTTTAGAAGGTCCTGATTCCACCATACTCGCAGTCGGATCTTCTCGTTGCCATGAAAGATCTACCGGATCTCCATGCTCCACCGATAGGTTTACCTTTAACGGTTTACATTGGCGACATCCCTGGACTACCCGCATTATATATGTTCACATGTTGTACATGTTGTATATGTTCAGACTAAATCAAGGCAAGGTGTTTAACCATACTCCGGTTTCTGACTCTTGGTCTATCCATAACAGATTAAAAAAAAAGAATAGCAACAAAAAAAATTAGCACCACTTACCAGTGAGCTGCATCTATGGTGAACTATTTTTAGAAAACACCCGCAGGCGACTCATGTGGTCCTTGCGGGCGACCTGGTGCCTGCATGCACCATGTTGGTGACTCCTGTTCTAGAATAATGCTCCTTATATGCAGCCCTTAATTTCTTAGTTTCTACACTTGATTAACATGTCACCATTGAATATTCTTAAAACAGAATTATTGTATGGAATAAATACTACAGTATTTTATGAAAAAATGCTATATAAGGTCTAAAACTCCACAGACTTTACAGAATTGTTGTAGTATCTAATCTAGAGGGATCAGAAGGTGATTTCCACTTAAAAGAAACTCACATCACTGGTTAAAATTAATGTACTCATCGTGCATAATGTACATTACAATGTACAATTCTGTTTGTGTAGTAATTGTCCATCTCAAATGGATTCAAATGGCTGACACTGTATATAAAATAAAACTCCAGTTATGAGGTAAAGTGACAGGAATAACTTCTGGTGAAAAACAATCAAACAAAATTCAAACTTGTGAACATCTTTTTATAGCTGCTATAACACAAGTGAGAATGGGAATGAGTATTTTGTGGATGTTAAACAGTAAAATGTGAGTCAATAAAAAGTATGATTTGTTTTTCTTTAAAGAAATTAAACATTTGTCAAAATTGGCAAATCATTTCTATGTAAAATTGTAAACACCACCGTGGCAATTGATGATTTTTTTTTTTTTTAGAAAATCAACTTGCCATGTTTTATTTCTTATTCATTTAAATTCTTATTAGATCTTTATTTTAAGTGCTACTTTAATGTCTATGTGGTTTAGTTATGTATCTAATGATCTATTAAGATGACCCTGTGTTAGTCTGCAAGCGTAGATATCTTTCCAAATGTCAAGTCAAGTCAAGTTTATTTGTATAGCGCTTTTCACAACAGACATTGTCTCAAAGCAGCTTTACACAAATCAACAGTTAAGGTGAATGGTGTGCATTTGTCATTTTTTATGAGCAAGCCGTAACTTTGATAACATTTGCTCCAGTGAGTCCATCCTTTACTAAGCAAAATCATGTTTCCCAAACAACGAAAACAGTACAAAAAGTATCAAAGAAGCCTTGATAAATTACACCTAGTTTAACCAGATAAGTGTGTCCAGAAACTTGTATTCTATTAGTATAAACACAGAAATGCTATTAAGATTTGTGTGGTACTTCCTGTAATTTAACATCATTTCCTTAGTTTTGCTTCTAGAAACTCTGACTGTCACAATCTATAAAAAGAAACAATTTCCTCTTACTGTACAAAACTGATATACTTAAAAGATTTGGTCGGCAGAAAAACTTTTAAAACAGTTGTTATGGTATGACAAACTATTTTTATGAACTGTGAAGTTCTTTAATGATCACAGAACACAATCTTGAGGAACTCCAGTGCTGATATAAATAATATGAAATTGACCTATGTTTGTGTACATGCATACTGGAGAAATTAAGCTATTCACTGCTATTCTAATAAAGTAATATTGACTGATAAAATGCTGATGAAAATGTGATATTACATTTAGAAATATGTATGTAAACGAACACTATCAATATTGGTAAAGCGTTCTTCATATAATCATGCGTATGCATGTTTTAGATCGATTTGTACACAAAACAAACACATTTAATAAACAACACATTTTGTCTAACCCCAGGCCACTAAAACACTATACGACACTTATCTCATGATTCATCTATTATACTTCATGAAAAATGCACAATTTAGTGTCACACAACATTCAATCACCCCTGAACACATTAATCCTCATTTCAATATGAGGTTGCATCATCTAAATTTACTTTAAGTGTATGTGAAAAAAATAAATATTATTTTTCATTCCTTTTAATGACATTGTGATATTGACTGATGAGGTCAGTTTGAATGTACTGATACCCAAATTACAGATTTAACAAATAGTGTTCTTTTTTAAAAAGCGTTGTCCTTTATATGAATTATGATATTATTAATTGCATTTAATGAAGGAATGGGCTTTATCTTGTATAACCCATACTGTATAACAAATGGGGTTGAATAGGATTGGCCATTTCATTCACCAAAATAAAAAAAGGCCTGTTTTTTTGCCTTATATTTAAAATTGAACATTCCGTACTCTATTTGTTGTCAAAAATACAGAAGGAATTTTTTTTTGTTCGGATTACGGTTACTGACACGTTAATTTCGACTCTTTCGCAAGTCTTCACCCTGAATATTTTGACACATGAGCGGAAGTTTGGGAACATATGTAAATCAGGAGTCTTACCAGCGCCAATAGGATGTTCGCCTCGAGGTCACGTGGTTTCGGAATTCCCCCTCACAGTCCGGGGCTTTCCAGCGTCCATGGCGTCTGAACGCAATTGAATCGATTCCTTTTCATGACCTAGTCCAAAAAATGAGACCTTCTGCGGCTTATGAGAGGCTTCTAAACATTATTTCAGCTGTTTAATCGAATCACTGCGACTATTATCTGCGTCCAGGTGAGTGTTAAATATCACTTTAACAAACATGTGTTCTTTTAGTATGTATGTATACTTTCAGCAGAGAAAACAGTACTTACACCTGGTCTCATGGGTGGCATTTTATTTGACATGGTCTTCAGAAGCTTTAGATACTCAAACATCGACACGTTTGTTATATTTATAATGTTTTAATCATTCTGAGTTATGTAATTTGTGCTACCTGTATTGCTTCTTACTATAGCAAATATAGATTTCTAATGCATCTATTAAAATGTCTCACTTCTTAGTACACTAGTGGATAGGATTTGTCCTAGAGCCAGGATCTGCATACCTATACTAAAAAATAATGAGCAGAAAAATGGGCCAAATGCAAAATATTAAGCTTTGAATAGTGTCCTAGCAGTCAAGAAATGAGTAAAAATTAAACAAACACTGTAGCTCAATCCTGGTTCTATTTTTGAGCTGGTTATTAGGTGTGGCAAATAACAACTAATGTCTAATCTTGTAGTAATGAAACAAAAAAACACATTTTTAACTGTTATATGTATTCGTTTTTCTTTGTTCATTTGTTTGATTGTTTTTTCCAGTTGTCACCATGATTTTATCATAGCATACAAGTGAATTTCCCTGCTTGTAGCTGCAGCAAAAGTAAATGGGCAAATGTGGGAAAGGAGCATTCATAAGTGCGTTTTTTCATTCTTGCAAATTTTCTGACCAGTGATTTGATGTGAAGATCATTTCAAAACATCATATTTGCCATATTGGACCTTTTTTTTGCCAAGAAGCGTATATTTACTCATGATTGATTCTATGAAGAAAACCAGATGTTAGTGAGAAAATGCACTTTAAGATTATTAGATTACATTAGATTATTACAATTTATTCTTTTAATTCTTTTGGGGTTGATAAAGAAGAGCATAATGTTGTTAATCAGTTCACATCATGCTGCAATAGTAGATGTGGGGAGGCTGGAAATTCCCTGACAGTGTCATTGTACTGCTTGGACTTAACCTACCAGGTCTTTTTTGACTTATTTGTGGGGAAGAGGGGGAATCACATCCACAGGAAGCGACAAATGTGTAAAACATTTTTGTATGATTTTCCCATAGCTCATTTTGGATTTGTACAGCAGTTCTCAACATGGCTGCAGCTCTGAGGTATGGCCCATGTCTAATTACACCAGCTTTACCCTTGTACATGTACCCTTGTCTTTAGAGTGATAACATGCTTAGATTTGTGAAGTCTGGTCTATAAAGTCTGAGAGCATTTTTTCTAATTGAATACATTTTTATAATTTTTTTAATACAAATTGTACAATCGGGGAAAAGTACAATCTCTTTGCATGGACTTGTATAGTAAATTCTGATGATCATGGTTAGGTCAGATCAATTGAAGGTGTTGTCTAAAAATGGCCACACGTCAGTGGAAGGGTTAAAATCTGAACTTTTGTACAGAGGAGTTAATATGGTCTCTATCATCAGTTACATTAAAAATAATGCAGAATCTTGAACATTAAATACACACTATATCAGCCTTTTTTTCTATTAGTCCACACAATTTTCCCACACGATTCACAGTTAAAATTTTAGAATTATGCAGTTTTTGTAATTAGCATAAAAAAAAATCATGAATAGATTTTCACTGTAGTTGCAGATCCTTGATAAACACTGTAACCAGAAAATTTGACATCGATTACAAACCAGGTTGGTCTTTTCTACTACAGGCTATCATGGATATGTTGCAGCAATCTGGCAACCGTCCTGCAAATAAAGGCCATGCTTTGTGAATATTACATTCTCTATAATTAAGGTTTAAAAAAAATTGATGAACAAACAAGAATAGATGTGAAACTTAAATATTTATGTTATAATAAATTATATAGACGTACGGAACGTAGTCACATGTAGTTGTTTTGCATGGAAATCTAATCTAAATATAACGTTTTTCACAATTAAAGATTATATAACTAAGATAAGTGTATAAGCAAATACATTTGTTATAGAAATTTGTCTAATCATCATGGATATTCTGGTATATATCATGGCCAGCTCTGTGCTGCTGAATTTGATGCATCTGTGTGGAAAGTTCAGGAACACTTGCTGTCGTTTAGAATGCAATAAAGTAAGGATAAAGTACAGACAGAAATGAATTTCTACATCAAGTTCGCAGGCAAGATAATGATTTATATGCCTGTATGTTTTGTTTTACCATTAAAATTGCACATGATACATTTAGTAATGAGAAGCATCTGGTCTTCTTGGGCTCAACTGTAGTCTTTGCGAATGGAGCCTATACTCATACTGAATGTCCAGAGTCATCTCTGTAGTAGTTATTGATTTCTGAAGATGCAAACTCCAGCTTCTTGTGGGCAAACACCAGAAAATTATTTAAAAAAATTGTATATACCATTACATTCCATTTGATTTGATTTGGAGCAATGTTATGGTGGAAACCATCAGTGCAGTACTGAGCTTTATAGTTTATTGAGCACTTTTGTGTGTGTAATGAATTCCAATTTTATTTTTTTATTTTTTATTTTGCAAAAACCCGATCTCTTACTTGCTTGGCTTCTTCTTATTTTTGCACACAGACAGCCCTCAGCACCAAAACTTTGTTTTGATTAATATAGCTGTATTAAGTCTTTTTAAGGTGCATTTTAGGCATAGATTCTATGTAATTATATGAAATTAAATCAGTTGCATCACATTGTCATAAACAATAGCCAGAATTGGTACTACACACAACTGAGACAAAAATCTGGGGGGCAGTCCCATTGACATGGCTATACAGTTTGGACTTAATACTGTTTCATGTCAAGAAATATGAATTGGAACTGACTAATACTGCAACAGAGTGAACAGTCTTTGACTTAGAAAGATATTCATTTGAATAGATTCCACCTCATTGGAGTTTTTTGTCTAAGCTTCCTGTTAAACGAGTCATGATTACCACGTTTTTTTGTTTCAGGACTTTAGGTTTAACCAAAATCCCCTATATGGAAATTTAGGGAAATCAAGTCTAATGATGTTGGGAATGTAAAAGGCAGTGATGCGCAGGATCGCATGAAGCATTGATGATTTCTAAGTAATCGATTGTTCCAAAACCACCCAAATGTCAGAAAGGTTAGAAAAAATATAGTAAACACTGAGGGAACATACACTGCTCTATGTGAATTTTGATCATTTATCAGGTGTGAACAAAATATTTTGTACTTTATGATTAGTGATTAATCTTTACATCCTGTTTTCTACACTCTCAAAATAAGAATTTCCTCATTGCTCTATTTTAGGGTTCTTCATAAAATAATCTGTGACCGAACTCCCAAACCCCAGTGAATTGAGAAAAAATTTTAAATGTAAAATTTTAAAAAGTATGCAATATCTGTTTTGTTTTAGCACTATTAAATGCAGCATTCACAATACAAACAGTATTGATATTACAAGAGGATTCAAGTGAGAAAAAAAAACCTTTTATAGACATTTAATGATTTAACATTGCAACACTTTTACTAAGACTTCATTATCACCTGATTAGAACAGATGCTTCAAGTGTTGCAATTCATAAAAATAGTTGTTAACTATTTACAAACACCTGAATCATGGCAAATCAACCTGATATCTTGTATTCACTATACAAACAATGGTAGCATAATCGTACAGAATTCATTCCAATCTGGCAACATCAGCTCTATGATACAGCCCTGTGTACGTGAGTCTCAGTTTCTTACATCAGAGGCAACACTGAGCTGGTATTCTTGGGGCTTTCCTCTATGTTTGTTCACTGCGCTACTTCCTGGAAGTAACGCACGCAAGGGAGGGAGGGACGAGAGAGACAGACAGACGCAGAGAGAGAAAGGGAGTAATGGAGAAAAACACCACTGCATATGCATTTTTGCTTTTAGAAAGTGAAACCAACCTCATTTGAAGTCTTGCTAAACCTGAAGGCTTCTCTCAATTTTGTTTGTCAGGTACGTTATATGTTGATGGTCTTTTTCTTCGTTTTTGTGTCATAGTCTGGATTAGTAAAATGGTGAAAGGCAGGAGGGAGTTTAGAGGAACAGTCAGAGCAGTGTGCTAAAGACTCAGGCAGTATTCTCTGAATCACAGGCATGACTTATCACGGTTCTTTCTGACGTATAGGGAGATTTTAGGCTTGAAATCTAGTGTGGGATTAACCCTCGATTCTCCTTCTTTTACATTACAGCATGGACGATAATCAGTACGGCATGAAGATGTTTGATAGTGAGGTAAGGCTTGTACTGTTTAACCAAAGGCTAGTGGTACTCTGAATGTGCCAAATGAATGCACCATGGCTGTCTGGGTTTTACATGTAAACTGTGTGAGTTTTAACATCACTTAATATAGGTGTATTCCAAATGGTATGATGAGTGCATATTAACAATTATGTCTTAATGCTTAAATCTAAGTGACTAAATCATGGCTATAAATTAGAGATTCATATTTGAATCCAGATTAAGTAGTATAACGTAATCCAAAGATATCAGTTTAAAACGTATGCATACATTAGCTCACTTCGCCCCACAGTGAAGACTCATTTATAAAACTAATGTCACTGACTCTGATACTGTACAGTATCTTATGATCTCTTGTTTTGAGCCCGTGAACTAATGACTACATGCTACAGCAAATCCCCACCTACTCACTATTGCTTACTGTACATGAGCAAAAGCATCCATAGCACAAAACATAACATTGAACATTAGCTAAGAGAAATTTGTGTTTTTCTTAGCTGACGGTTAACTACAATATCATGCATTGAACACGCTTTTCATCTGGGTAACACTAGCCTATGGTTTATTTTATTTGAAAAAAAAATATATATATATATTTTTATATATATTTTTTAATCAATTCTGTCATTTTGTACACAGTTTGTTATGGACGTCACCTATCCTCATTTAATGTCTTCCTTTGAGATTAAAAATGAACCCTATGTTCCCGAGACAGGTGAGTACACCTCCTCAGTTTATTTAGACTCTGTGTATGCGAGTGAATTTGATGGTTCTGTAAATGATTTTTAATGGCCAGCCAGTGGTGATGACCCAATCTCTGTTCATTTCAGCTCATGGACCATACTTACAGATAATTGAAGAGCCAAAACAAGTAAGTAGACACATTCATTTATCTGAGTGTCATTATCTCAAGATTCATTATATAAATTCATTATTATTATTAACTTATTATTCATTATTATTTTTTATTTATTCATGTATTTATTTTCTGGCAAAATGTGAGTTAAATCATTTCACAAAGTGTGTCAGAAGAAAACTTGGAATAGAATGAATGGTTAAATATAAAAAGAAAAATATTTTATGATTTTTCATGCCTTTTACCTGGTGCATATATCATTAGAAAGGAAGTCATTTATCATTTGTAGTTAAATGTATGTGTATTTTATTCTGGATTTATTACCAGAAGATGAATAAGTGTACGATAGTCTGACAGTAAACCACGTGACACTCTTACATTATGTGTCTTGTGATATAAAGCAATGTTCAAGGGAATTTCCCATGAATTCGAATTTTGACTCCTAAGGATCATTTTTAATCATACTATCAGACATCTAACGTGTCTTGTGCTATGTGTTGTCAGAGAGGCTTCCGGTTTCGTTACGAGTGTGAGGGTCCATCTCATGGGGGTCTGCCAGGTGCTTCTAGTGAGAGAAACAGGAGGACATATCCTACTGTTAAGGTGAGGAGCTGTACCTTAGTAGCTTTTATAATATTCTGTTCTTAAATTCTGCTCAAGTGTACAGTACAAAAAATATTGCAATATTCCTAACTAATTGAATAGGTGCATTGTATTGCTCAGGCATGGATGCTTATGCATTTGTATGTCTCCTTGTACAGATATGTAACTACGTGGGTCATGCTCGGGTCGAGGTGCAGCTCGTGACGCACACCGAACCTCCTCGTGTACATGCACACAGCCTTGTCGGAAAACAGTGCAATGAAAATGGAACATGCAGCATAGATGTGGGTCCTAATGACCTCACAGCACAGTAAGTTCACTTAAAGCCGATTACACTCCACAGTACCACTGCCATAAGTGTTAAAAGCATTTATAGATGTCTTCCACTCCAAATTCAGTCAGTACAAAAGTTCTTTTGCCAGTTTATATTTACAGCATCTGGCAGACATCTTACTCAGAGCAACTTACAATTATTTATTGTACTGAGCAGTAGAGGGATAAGGGCCATTTTCAAGGGCTTAGTAGTGTTGGGTTGGGATTTGAACGCACAACCTTTTGATCAGAAGTCAGATGTCTCACAGAGCTACTACTTCCTTTAAGTTACATTTGGTGTTTTGATTATATTTTGTTGTAAACTCTGTACTGTTCTGTGTTCCGCTTTTTTTTTTTTGCAGGTTCAGCAATTTGGGTATTCTGCATGTCACTAAAAGAGGAGTAATGGATGTTCTGACAAAAAGACTGAGGGACGAAAGAAAAAGAGCGAAGCAGTCTGGATACCATTTTAGCGGTGAGATAGACTTCCTTTGTGCTTGCTAGCTAAGCATGATCACTCGGCTGTGGACTTGGCTCATCTTCTTCCTCTTTCCTTGCTCTGTCTCACCCTGTCACTCTTGATTAACATGACATATTGGTCCAGCAAAAAAAGCTAGATCTAAAAACAAAAAAAGATAGCTATATTGGTGAAACAAAATATTCTAGCTAGAAGAAAGCTAGGTGGGTTTATATTATCCCTTTTGACACTTTGTTGCTCACTTTATACCATAAAGTATAACTATCGAAATGTATTAATTCATTGAATTTATTAATTATTAAAGTTGATGTCCCATTTATTGATTATTGCAATTGTTAGCAAATAGTTTAGCCAGTAAACATGTGAGACTCATAACACATGAACAAATGCAGTGGTCTTGTTAACCATTTATGACATTTAGAAAAATCCACCACATAAATTTAAAGGTTACTTTGGAGTCACTGATTTGAAGATTTAGTTAAACAACCCTGTCTGAACATTAGTAAAAGAGAAATCACATTTAAGGTGAACCTCTGACTTTGAATTATCCAGATACAGAAGAGCAGGCTATTGCGCGAGAAGCAAAAGAGCTGGGCAAGAGCATGGACCTGAATATAGTGAGGCTAAAGTTCACTGCTTACCTTAAGGACAGCAACGGTGGATTCACCAGAGCTTTGAAACCAGTCGTCTCCAACCCCATTTACGACAGCAGTATGTTTTCTTATTTTCAACTTACTCTTAGATGTTTTCGAGATGTTATTAGTTCAGTGTTTTAATGACTCATCTTTTTACAGAATCACCCAATGCGTCCAACCTCAAGATCTCACGCATGGACAAGACTTGTGGCTCGGTGCTGGGAGGGGATGAGATCTTCCTGCTGTGCGACAAAGTTCAGAAAGGTAAAAGCTCTTTTTCTGGTGCACAACATTATATAATAAAAGATCAGTTGAGACAGATATGTTTCTGTTTCCAGATGATATTGAGATTCGTTTCTATGAGGACGATGAGGGAGGCTGGGAAGCATACGGAGATTTCTCTCCCACTGATGTACACAAACAGGTGTGTTAAAAATCATCAAAGGCAGGGGTGTCCAATCTTTTTCAAAAAGGCCCTGGCGTGGGTGTGGGTTTTTATGCCAACTAATCAAGGGCCACACCTGATAGTCATTCAATTATGTTGTTAGATTTAAACAGACAAAATTTGATGCTAACTTGATTGGAATAAAAACCTGCACCCACACCGGCCCTTTGTGGAAAAGATTGGACACCCCTGGTCAAAGGGATTCACATAGTCATCATGATTAAATTGGATTTTTAGGTATTTTTTTAATATTCAGGTGGAAAGTCCAGTGTTATTTATACTGGATGAATGTTATTATTTACACTGTTTGTCTCCACCCTCTTTCAGTATGCCATTGTCTTTAAAACTCCACCATATCACAAAGAGATCGAGCGGCCAGTCACTGTCTTTCTGCAGCTCAAGAGGAAGAAGGGTGGGGACTGCAGCGAGCCCAAACAATTTACATATGTCCCACAATATCCAGGTCAGTCTAGATAACTGAAACTCTTTTCATCCATTTAAATATTTTAGCTTATATTACTCTTTTCTCTTTGTCAGATTATTTGTTTTTTATGTTGTGCATACACACTTTATAATATTGTCTCCTCAGATAAAGAGGAGGTTCAACGGAAGAGGATGAAGTCTCTTCCACAACCCTATGACCACTGGCGGGGGCCACCGGGTGGGGCAGGTGGCCTGGGTAGAGGAGCTGGGGGCTTCGGAGGTCCTGGAGGAGGTGGAGGTGGAATAATGGGAGGAGGTAAGCTATATATTTTGCTCTCATGGGCTATAAATATTATGATCTAAACAAGTCTTACTATATATATATATATATATATATATATATATATATATATATATATATATATATATATATATATATATATATATAAATAAAGGTCTCCTGTTTTTTAACTGACCACATTTTCTCTATAACCATATTTGTATCATCACCGACTGCCATTTTTAACAACAGGAACATTAAAGGAGCTGATTTCAATTTGTTAGCTAATATTTTCCCATGTTACTTGTCGTGCCATCTTATTTTTCCATCAGATTAGTAAAATATGCAGGTGATTTAAAGCAGACATGTTTTCTTACCCCATTCTTGTAAGAGATTTTATTAACTGTGGACTTACACTTTCATCTGAAACAAAAAGTGTGGGTACTTTTACCAGCTTGTGATGAAGAAACAGTGACAAAAACAGATTGTTTTAGGAAATGAGGATGTGATGCAGTACCTTAATTAGGGTTTTTCCGCAGAAACCTGACAAGGAATACTGATACAGTACTGTTGATGGAAACACACCGTGACTGATATTTTTTGGTGGCTTTCTGGAAATTTTTTTTTTGGGGGGGAATTAAAAAAAAAGTTTTTTGAAACATGATTTAATCCTATTTAATTTCTTAAGGATTTCAGTATAATAATCTGGATCCGTCGAGTTTCTATGGTGGCAACTGTGGTGGATTTGCAGGAGGCGCACAGATGGCAGGATCTGCTCCACAGGCAGATAATGCCCAGGAGCAACAGCAACATCAAGAGACGGCTGCCACCTTACAACAACGAATTGGTTAGTAGCAGATCAATAGCTATATCCTTTTTTGCTCAGTGGAAAAGCCTCTGTTTTTCAGTGTTTTCAGTGAAAAACGCATCATGTCATACTTTGTTTTCAGCCTTGGTTCTACAGAAGCGGGCCATTGCAGTAACCAAGCACAGTGCTAAGGCCCTGTTGGACTACTGCAGCACAGGGGATGTTCGCTTCCTCCTGAACATGCAGAGACACCTTTGTGGTGTGCAGGATGAGAACGGAGATACGTAAGTCTATTTCATCCAAGATTCTTCTTCTTTAAGGAGTTTATGCAGAGCTACAGACTGACAGTGTTAATGCACGCAAGATCATCAGATTAACCATGGACAGTTTCTAACTAATTTGCTCTGGTGTTTTACAGGCCCTTGCATTTGGCTATTATCCACCAGCAGCCAGCAGTGGCCACAAAGCTTATTCAGACGTTCATAAACACTCACGAAGTGAAATTCATCAACAAGTTCAATCACCTCAACCAGGTAAATATTACATTCTTCTCACCTTCAAATATTTTTGTACACTTTTCTGGCTATAAGAATATTGAAGATTATATCTACATGCTTCAGTATAAAGTATATGCAAGTTTTGAATAAAGAACAGAGTCTGAAAACTCAAAGATGACAGAAGAAGAAGAAGGTGAAGAAGATAACTGAGTATTTGCTCACAGACTACATGGTCTGGCCAGTGGATAGCAGAAAGTGGATTGGAACTGTTCTATATCATTATACAGCATAAAAAGGAACTCCTTATCCTATAAATATACAAGTCAGAAAAATGCACCTAAACTCCCACAGCCTCCTCATCTGATAAACCAAAATAATAAAAGCATACAAACAATATATTGCATGATTGGCTATTAAAATGTCTTGAACATATTTTAAATCTCTTTTAAACACTTTTTTAATCTCTCCTTTTTTATTCTCAAAATAATGCATTGAGCATTCTCAAACACTGGCTATATTCAAATTAAAATCTTGGAATTATTTTCTTTAATTTAAAGCTAAGCATGACCGTTAAAGCATCATAAATTTAACATATAATGACTTTCCCAGACCCCGCTGCATTTGGCCGTGATCACCCAGCAGGCCAAGTTGGTGGAGACCCTGCTAAGAGCAGGTGCAGACCCTACCTTACTGGACAGGGATGGACGGACAGCAGTGCATCTAGCTGCTCTTGCTGGAGATGAGGCCATACTGAGAGCATTGCTAAACGTACTAGGAGATCGCAATTATCACCTGCTTAACACCGCCGACTTTTCAGGTGAGTTCCCGCATTTCCCAAAGGATTATTCCAACAGTAGGTACATGGCTTCAAAGGTTCAATGCAAAGCCATGAGATGAAGCGGAGTAAATGTCACCTTTGTTTTTTAATAGCAGCATGTGTTGTCAAATTGTTATACAAAAGTACAGATATGTGTTGGTCGGGTAGTTTTACTCCATTGCCAAGAAGTGTTAACTTAGCATATTAAATGTACAATTATTATATTACTTGAGACTACACATAACAATGGTGTTATTACCTCACTGTGCTAAAATATCTTTCTCTAAATGAGATTTTCTCCTTTGCTCTGATACTCAGGTATGTACCCCCTGCACCTGGCTGTGAGGAAAGGAGGCGAGCGTTGCTTGCGTGTGCTGGTTGAGGCCGGTGCCAGGATCAACAAGCCAGAACAAAAGAGCGGTTGCACGGCCCTACACCTGGCTGTTAAGGAGAACCTTTTCAAAGTGGTCTGCGTTCTCATCACTGAGGTACAAGACCAACAAAATATACAATTTCCAACAAAAATATATATCCGTCTGTGGCCCAAGAATCTGGCTCCACTCTTTAATTGGAATGGTTATCTCAATCCTCTGCTAATGGGTGCAGCTCTAGCTAATTTCATCTTAGCTCATGTATACTTAACAGGCAGTGCAGCTTAACAAAGCATGCTATTATATTATATAAGCAGCAGTGCGGTGAAAGGCATGTGCTAGTTTTCACATAACCCTACCTGTCTTGTAAATAGAAGTAAAAAAGCTCATAGGATATATGGCTCCAGAATTGCACAACAGAAAAGCCCTTGCCCCTGAGTTTAAATCTGTGTTTTCTGTATTCATTTTTATCATAGAAACCATGGGCCTGTTTTCACTTTTCCTGATTGGTAGCAATTGTTTGATAGGAGTGTTCTAGCTAGTAATTGGACCTGGCCAGTGACCAAATTGGTAAAAATAATAAAAAAAACAGTTAGATAAGAATACAAAAAAATACGAAAAAACATAGATATTTAAGATAAAGTATTTGTTAGAACTCATGGTTTTCTGGTTTTTCTTGCAGCTGAAGGCTGATGTAAATGCATGTACATTTGGAGGAAACACACCACTGCATTTGGCTGCCTGTCTCGGCTCTCCCCCCCTCTGCTCCATGCTTATAGCAGCAGGTAAGGCTCCCAGACTCCATTCATTGAATTTTTAAAAGGATGTGAGTTTACACATTTGCATGTAATCAATGTTCTTCTCCTCAGGTGCAGATAAACAACTGGAGAATGACGAGCCACTCTTCTCATACTCCTCCTCTTCTGATGAAGAAGACCAAGGTGAAGGGAAAGACGATAGAGAAGGAGCAGTTGAAAAAGACATAGCCGACCATGTACAAGAAATGTTAATATCATCTGAGAGAACTCAAGTCAACCCGCGCAAGAGACCAGCAGCTGGACACACTCCTTTTGACCTGGCCAACTGTCAGAAAGTGAGATATGCAGCATAGAGTACAGAGTTATTTTGAGTGTGTATGTGAGTGCGTCAATGTATAGCAGCATGCAAGCCATTCTAACACCACTGTCTTATATAGGTTAAAGATCTGTTGGATGGTCGCAAGCCGAGTCACCTTTCCTCAAAGAAGTCAAAAAAGAGCACAGATGAAGGTAAGTGACTTTCAAGCAGCTTCTGAGTTGTTTTCTGTACAAAGCCTTTTACACAGCAAACATCCTATAAAAAACCTATATTCAATTTATCTTTGTCCAGCGAGCCAGACTCTGGACAACGAAACGGTCAATAAGCTGTGTGGAATCCTCAACAAAAGTCAAGTGCCGTGGAAGGAGCTGGCAGAGAAACTAGGCATGCTCACATTGACACACTTGTACCAAGATAGTCCTTCCCCTTGCCAGAACCTTCTAGAAAACTATCAGGTGAGAGATTGAAGTTTATAAAACCTCATTCCAGTGTGTTGTGAATAAAGCACTGCTTTTTCACCATTATATGTTGAAGTTTTGCAATTTCATTTGGTACATATATATAACATTTAAAATATTTCCATATACATATTTTGATTTGAGATACACAGCTGTTGTGTTTAGAATTTGCATTTGTTTGTGTTGTGTTTCTTCTCTACCATTTATTTGATCATGGGGAATATCCCTATTTTCTGCTACAACAATATGGAAAGCACAAACCACGAAGGCCTACAGAAATTGTATTTAGAATACAATTGACATTATTTATTTCACTTAGCACTACAAGGTAATATATGTTTGTGTGTATTTGCTGCTTACCATGCCCTGTATGTTTGTGGCGGCAGTTAAGCGGTGGTCCAATAGAGATGCTTGTGGATGCGCTGCAGGCTCTCGACCTGAAAGAAGCAGTCTCACTCCTGACAGCCAGGCAGGCCAGTGAGGACAAACAGAACACACGTATGAAGCTTTCTTACTATAATGCTCAGACCAGGATATTTGGTCTTGAAATACAACCAAATCACATTTGTCAATTGACCATTTCCCACTTCTGTACATAATACAATTAACATAGTTGCTGCTGGACTGACCAGGTTTCCTCTTCCTCCAGACACAACAGTGGACAGCGGCTTTGCCAGTCAGGAGGCGGACTCACAAGCTGTGGCTAATGACTGAGCAACACAACTCCATGAAACAAACTGATTTTGTTTGATGCTTGATCTTCAATAAGAGGAATAGTTGTCCTTTTCAAGTTGTCACAGTAAAGACTTGGCAACCCCGGGCTTTTTAGTGTGGAGAAAGACAGAAGAATGTGGTTATGACTGGTGCTCTAAATGCCACCTGGTATGTATTCAGTTTGTGGAAGATATAAGAACGGCATACTGAGATACGACTCCTCTTCGATATCCCAGATGTACCATTTGCAGTTGCCCTGGAATTGCAGTGTCCAATAATGTTCTTGTGTATGTTTTCTAATGTATTCGTATAAAAAATGTCGGTTGCAGATGGATTTTTTTTTTTCATGTTGACGAGTGCTTTCGATTTAGTGTATTACTAATACTGTGTATTTATATAAGGTAAGTTTTTCAGCTATATACCTGTGCAATAGAGCCATGCTTGATTATTTTTCATAATACATCTAATTGTTTGCTTTCTCTCTGTCATGGAAATAAATATATTTTAAAAGCAAATGTTTAACCTTAGCCTGTTTTCCTGTAATTGCATTGGTGTTCCTCCAGATTCTTTTTTTTTTTTTTTTTTTTTTTTTTGCTGTTTATACATGTTGACCTGTGATAAACCGACATCCCACCTGGGGTCAAGTCACCTTGCATTCAATATTCCATGTTTAAGTTCTGCATCCTCTGTGACCAGGATAAGACATTTACCAAAGATGCAGAATGTTTTGAACCTTTATTTGGGATTAAAGACTTATTCAGCCTTTGAATCTTAACTTAACATTAGATTAACATTTGGCACATGATGGTTTTATCATATCTATGCATCCAAAACATGCAAACAGTGGAGCATAGCAGTTTTATTATTGAGCAGCTGAAACATAATACAGTATGTAAAACCACAAGCAAAACACTGAACTAACAAAAAGAGTTACACTATTAAAACATACAGTAGACCATTGTGGTGTCACTGAACTGTTCAGTGTTCGCCATAACAATTTTGAAGCCAAAACTATTTTTATTAGCATAAACACAGTCAACAAGACATGACATAAATCTACACAATATATAAATAGCTCTCAAAAATGCCTGCACAAATAATACCCAAAGTGCAGTGGGGCATCACAATTTAAGTGCTATAGATGGTGACTTAAGTCTTTGTTGTGTATAAGGTTAGAATTCATACAGATGGGTGACAAATTAAAGGAAAATATATCATTAAGTGTGGTACAGAAACACTGAACAGTGAACACTGGTACACATTCTACAAATCTTTCAAACGGCATTTGAAAGATTTGCTGAGCAGTTTCTGCCCTGTGGATGGGGTAAAGTTATCCTGAAAGAGACCTCTCGCATCAGGATAAAAACTTTCATCATAGAAATAAGTGCCAATGTTTTTTAGTTTTTTTCTCTTTAATTTGTCAACCACCTGTATATGGTTTTTCTCATTCATTGCAGCTCTAACAGTCAGTTTAGCTCTTTGTGACCTACTTGGTAATACATTTTACAATATATCGGATTCTTTAGTTCCTGCTATGATAAAAATACATCAATAAGAAATACTTTAGAGACATTCAGCCACCCAAATATCGGCCTAAATGCCTGTGCTATTATTCCTTCAAACTCAATATAAATAATTTTTCTCTAATACAGCTGAGGTAATACAGGTTATCTGTCCTCTACTGCCCCCCTGTGGCAAAAAACATGGCATCACTGCAGTAGTTGAAAATGGGAGCCTGAGAAGAAAATGTCTTGTCACAAGGAAAGGTCAATGGTACAAAACTGGTTTTTCATAATCTAATCTGTTTTCATTGGCCATACACATTCACAGTCAGCATACACAATGTACAATTCAACATAAACACTAAAGCAGAACATTGCTAGTGTCACCTGCTCTGTGCACAATATACACCGTCTTAACTAGAGATTCTCTAATATTATGCATGTCCTTTAACTTAGAATAAAATCTGCAGAACCTCTCAGCATAGATTTGCATAATCCAGTCGTATTTTGGATATGTATTTAACCACAGAGCTTTTTATTATCTTTCCTTATTTTATATATATATATATATATATATATATATATATATATATATATATATATATATATAATGTATGTATAGGCTGTCAATCACTTATTAGTCACATAATTGTCAATTAATCGCAACCTAATATCACATTTTATCTGTTCTAAATGTACCTTAAATTAAAACTTTTCAAGTTTTTAATGCTTTAATCAACATGGGCATGGACAAATATGGATGCTTTATGCAAATGCATGTATATTATTAGTGAAACCAAACTCAACATAGAGCATAAAGACAAAGTATTCTTGTAAAATGTTTAAAGTAAATATAGTGTTTTAAATTACGTAAATCATCAACACACCAAACAAAACATTCGCTATGTTTCCACACGGCCGGTTTTAATTGCCGGATGTGTGCATCATGCAGTTTTGGTGCTTGATTTGGTACTTGCTGTTTCAATAAAATAAATTTATAGTTATTAAAAAATGTTGTGGAGTTTATAATTTTTTTTAAATATCCCAGTAAAGAAAGGACGTGGTTTTAATTTAGCCTATTTTATACTTATTTATTTATATTTGTAATAGAAATGGTCAAACAGAAATGTGCGCTGCATTAATCGAACAGATTGCTCTTGGCGTTAAAATGTTATTATTGTGTTAATTTTGACAGCCTAAAAAAAAAAAAAAAATATATATATATATATATATATATATATATATATATATATATATATATATATATATATATATATAATTGTTTTTTTAAGTAACATCAGTGCTATTGGGTTCAAGTCAAGATCATTCAGAAGCCTGCATAATTTTGAGTTGCTGGGGTCTGGATTATTATCCTAAACACAAGTAGGCATTCAAACAGGCTATTGATTCTAAGAAAACAACAATAAATTCAATAACTTTTGATAACGGTGGGTTGTTGATTTTCACCATTGTAATAAAATAAATCAAACAAACAAACAAATAAGAAATTACAAATCCCCTGCCCATACTTCTTGAGGTTCTCAGAACCCACATATAGAACCATGGCTCTAACATTAAATTTTTGCAATCTGTAGTGTGCTTTTTAGGTTACAAAAGAAAAAAGAAAAAGAATAAAACCCTACAAAACATACCATACAAACAGTGGGAATCCAAAGAGGGAACTGACTTTACATAACATGCATGCTCAAATCATGATTTCAAGAGCTCTATACACATATGTTTTTCTATGCAATTCTTGCTAGAAAAAATATTTTGAGTAGCTACTTCTAGCAACAAAAAAAAATAAATAAATAAGGAAATCATTTCAGTGATAATGCAAAAAGAATGAGGCTCAGATTTAAGCTTAAAGTAGATAAGCTTTAAATAGTCTAAATCTTTCTATACATTATATAGGTCAAGCTAAGAGAAGTATAAAGCCAGGCTAGAAAGGTAATAAAGGTAAAGGGAGGATGGCTATATTCACACTCCTCTGCCCTCTATAGGCCTGTTCTGTAATCACTGACCACAAAAAGCATGCTTTCGTGAGGAAGTAAGGCGACCCACCATCATACCCAACTTCCATCTTCACGTTTGATCATATCCTCTAGCACTGCTCGAGCGGAGTGCACGACGTGTGCGGCCACTGCAGTGTAGTGCACAAACTGCCATGTTTCACTCATATCGATGCTCTTCTCAGCCCTGCAGTCTGGATCAGGAGCACCAAAAAGCAGCCATCAAGTGCCCTGGATTGAGAACTCACTGTTTCACAGCTGGCTTGTGTCTCTGGCTTTCACTTCGGCTGCTCTTCTTACTTCTGGAACTGCAACTGCTGACGCTGGCGTGGCTGGTGTCATGTGCCAGCGAGGGGCTAGAACTTGTCCGCTGCAGGGTGCCGTCAGAAAACAAACGAGACTCAAACGCCACCAGATCTGACTCACCCATGCGAATCTTCGCTCTCATTAACATGGCATATGTCCCATAGCGAGTTTTCTGGAAGATAAATAAAATAATTTATTTACAGATTTTGAATGTTACGTGTTTAATATTTATACTTCAGAAAAGCCTAAGTGAAGTACCATATTTTTCGGACTATAAGCCGCTACTTTTTTCCCTCGTTTTTAACCCCGCGGCTTAAACAACGCAGCGGCTTATTTATCAATTTTTCCTGGGTTTTTCCCGGTTTCACAAACTTCAAGCCAAAAAACTGAACCCCATAACATTAGACCAATGACATTTCCGAACGGAAATGAAAAAAAAACGCACCTCACCTGTGTTTTGAGCTGCACGGCTTCGGGAGAAAAAACGTTTTTTTTTTAAATGCACGACGATGCCAAAAGATAAACTTCCGAGAGAAATAGTTGTGAAAGGAAGGAGGAAGACAGTAAACAATGACTTTCTTGGTCGGCTACTGTTTAGATACAAGCCGTTGTAACGCATTGAGTCTGGGTGAAGGGAGAGCTCACTAACTCCAGTTGCAACAGAAATTATATAAGCACAGACAGGGTCCAAAACTCGTGCTTTTTTATTTTTCTTGGCAACAGCGTTACGGGTTAGTCAAAGAAACTTAGAAATGAGCATCAGAAAATAATTAGGCCATATTCCTCGTCTTGCACACACGCAGTAATACCGGAAAAATGCAGTGCCAGGCTTTTTTTCCAAAATACCGCTATGCTCCTAAAGGAAGCGCAACATATTTCACCCGTTACACCGTGTGTAATGTGTCTTTCGTTAAAGCCTGTGTAAAGTTCATTAGTTTCAGTGTAGACACCTGTGGCTTATAAACAGGTGCGGCTTATTTATGTTCAAAATAAAAGTAAAATTCAGTGGGTGTGGCTTATATATTGGTGCGCTTTATAGTCTGGAAATGTGGACAAGCTCCATGATATTCTACATTTGTATGCAAGAACAGAAAGAAGATTTTACAATTTGCTTATATTTAACATAATGTCAACACTGTCTGCCTTTTCTCTACAGATTTTCATAATCCAGCATTTCTTTTTAAAGAAAACGAATCACCTTCAGCAGGAAGCCTCACCTCAAACTCCAGGTACTCCTCCCTCTGCTTGGTTTCTTCTTGCTCCTTCCCTTTAGGCTTCCTCTCCTGAGGAACAGAGTGCAATTCTTGCAGCTCAGAAGAGATGGATCTGAAGTGCATTTCATGTGATTTTACTTGCTCCTCCTGAACAGAGAATTTAGCAGAAAATAAATTAAATAACCATTATGTCTATGAAGTGTACAAATTTGTTACAGATAAAAGCAAAGCAGTGAACACTGAATCTCTCAAGTAGCCAAATCCATTCACATCTCCTGATAAATAGCTTGGTGAGGCTGGGACAACTAAAATAGCAAAAGAAGTTAACAGATGAAGGAAATAAAAATATTGAGTACCTGGGACAGTTTGGTGGTGGAGCCCGGTAGAAGCGGCCGACTAAACTTTTTTTGTGAACCGATGGCTGCTGGAAAGGGAGGGGCGGAGAACATGGCTGCCACCGTGTTGATGCGCGTGATCCAGGACTGCATCTGCTCCGCATTGCTGGGAGAGAAAAGAGAGCAACTCAGAGGGAATGAAGAAAAGATAAGCACTGCATTGACTTCAGGCTGTGATGACAGATGGGTTACGTTGCATTGTACTGTTTTATTTTAAGCAATATAATAAATATGAACTGAAATGAATGTAGCACAGCAGTTATGCTGGTATGTAACACATTCGACTGAAGACTGAGGAAGATTATGGGTATTTATTTATTTTCTTTCCCTATCACCAAACCAGGGCTGTGTATACAAAAAGTTTGACATGTTTTACTTAGAGTTCAAATTATCTTGTGTGAAAGTAGTTTTTACACATGCTTTAGGTAATTATGATGATCTGGGGTTTTCTTGATATGCACTAAAATGCTTAAAGTGCATCATATGCAGGAAAGCTATCTTTTTCCAGAGTCATTTGCAGGAGCTACTGCATCATGACATGCATCACACAGAGAAACAGAAGCAGAAAGATTCAGAACCAAGAAAAGAGTCAGACCACTCAGTCACTCAGCTTGCAAAATGCATTTATTAACTACTTTTTTGATGAAGTACATATATGTACATGTACGTCATCAAAAAGTAATAAAAATGTGTATTTAGAGAAGTAAATATTTAAGGAAGCATATTTATTTAAAATGAAAGAGTATTTAGAAAAGCAAATAAATATGTATTTAGAAAAGTGCAATTATTTCACACTATTCACAATCACACCTACGTTGATGAACTCCCATAAATATTCCCAGTGCCTGGGGGGGGGACTCTAAATAAACTATGGTGAACCTATCAATATGTAAACTTTAAGAATGCTGCACTATAAACAATTATGGAAAATGAAACGATGCACAAAGACCAATCCTTTCGGCCAGGAACTTGAAACTACACAAACGTATATATTATTGTACATGACTATGTTCCTTGTGAACAGCACTGCATGCACGAGTGTTTCGGTAGATTTATCTAGGCCAGACTCTCAGGCTGGAGAGGATCCATTCCCCTGAGAGCCACATGACAGAACATCCATCTGGGTGGAGCTCACTGACGAGGCCACGATGAGCTCTGCATTTAATCAACACCCAGGAGTCAGGGCACCAAGTGTGTGTGTGTGTATTCTTTATCATCGTAAATAATACTCTTTATTTTCACATTTTGCCTTACTATATAAAAGCCACAAAGCTTTTATGATTTTATCCTGAAGACTCTCCTGTGTCAGACAACCCAACATTGCAGATTAACTGTCACGCACACTAAAAAAAACTACTCGGCTTGAAAATGAAAATGTATCTATTAATAAATAATTATACCCTTCTTATTTGAATGTGTTTGTGGCACATCCAAGTCCCTGTAAAATAGATGTTACTATAGAAACTGTCATTTATCTGAATCAGCTAATTAGGCTAATTAATAAAAACCTGTAATTTGCCTTGCAAATGGAACTACTGTCAGAGCTGGCATTATAGGCAATTCATCACTTTCTAACCTTCCATAATTAAGACCTCAACAGTGCTTTGGTATAAATTATCAATATACTGTAAAAGTTTTGTAAATCCATTCCTATTCCCAGCCATCATTGTATTTGTTTATTTATTTGATTTGCATCGTTAGCACTGATCTATGCATTATTTCAACCTGCATTCATACAAATTTAATTCCATTTCTTAATTACTTCTGCTTTTAGCACACATAATGGAAAACTTACGGGGCCTGGAACAGGAAGACCCTCCAGTCAGCAGTGCGCAGGTAAAACACGTTTGGTCTCTTACTGTAGTCTGCTGCCTTCATAGCTAGAGAGTGGTGGATGGACACAGCGCTCTTCAGGTCCTCATTAGACATCTGCTTATGCGTACTAAAGTCACTCTGAAAGCCAATCAGCGCAGTAAAAAATGTGAACATTACCCACAGTGATATGTAAGCAGAATTCATGTTTTCTGTATTGTTTCAGTGGCTGAAAATTAGATAAACCATTTTAGTACATTCTTAAATGTACTATATATATTGTCTATGTTTTTTTTAGTAATTGCCCACCTACTGTAGATGCAGTAGGTTAAATATAAAATAGATTTTCAGTTAAAGTAAGAAAATGCATTTAGATGAGTGTGTTAAAGTTACCTTTTGCAAATAAAGGACAAGTCCTTTCAGGAAGACATAAAATGTTTTCCATCCTCTTTTACCTCGAGGCGCTGTGACAATAGGTTGGTAAAGTTAGAATTATACATAAGCATACATACACACACACACACACACACACACACACACACACACACACACACACACTATATAAAGACTGTATATATATATATATACACACACACACACACATACATACAGAGGAAGGTTAACATACTTCTCTTGCCATCAGGGTCAGCATGCACCTTGCGCACAAGGAAGCCTTTCTTATACAACTGAGCATTTGATTGCTGTGCCAGAGACACGAGAGGAGCACCGCCACTAGTAATCCTCTTCAGGGTGTGGGACGCAGAGTCTGTCCTGCTGTCAGCCAGTTCTGACACAGACTTACACACTTCCTCTTCATCACTGTAATTAAACACACACACACACACACACACACACACACACACAAAGAGCAGAATGTGAAAAATTGCTCAGTCTATTCTTTCTACGAGATTGATCATAACACAGTGAACCAGTTCTCCAGAATCCCAATCTTCAGATTTCTTCATTTAAAGTTTTAGAATAATATTCTTCCATCATATTTATGTGTTTGCGTTTTAGCTTTATATGTTTTTATTAATATAATATATTAAAACAAATTAATAATTCACATATCAAATTTCACATAGTGTTACTGTATACATGTGGAAATATTGGGAGCTTATTAGTTATTATAACAGGCTAAAACAAAATACAATTTGTAACTTTTATTTAAGCTTCTATGAAAACAATTATTGTAAAAATGTAAAATATTTTATACAATGTAGAAATATTTTCCAACCACAGCTTGTAACAATGAAATGCAAAAAAAAAAAAAAAAAAAAAACCTGAAAAAAAAATATATTTTTGGTGACTTAATTAATTAATAAATAATCCTCATTAAATGATATAACTAAACTTTAAACTAAAAATGATTTCAATTTAGTTTAATTATAATTTCAAATATAAAATTGTCAGTAATTTGGTTAGTAAATAACACCTTTGCCAACTAACAATATACCTTGCATCTGGAAAGTATTCACAGTGATTTACTTTTTCCACATTTTGTTATATTACAGCCATATTCCAAAATGGATTAAATTCATAATTTTCCTTAAAATTCAACAGTTTCCTCTATGGTGCTTGGAATTCAGGCCAAAAAAGTTAAATCTTTGTTAATCATGGTCTGAGAGTCCTTAAGGTTCCTTTTAGCAAACACCAGATGGGCTGTAATGTGCCTTTTACTGAGGAGTGGCTTCTGTCTGGCCACTCTACCATACAGGCCTGATTGGAAAGTTCTCCTCTCTCCACAGAGAAACGCTGGAGCTCTTTCACTGTGACCTTCGGATTATTGTTCACCTTTTCTCCTGATTCCCTTTTCTCCTGATCAATCAGTTTGGCGGGCAGCCTGCTGTAGTAAGAGTCCTAGTGGCTCCAAACTTCTTCCATTTAGGGATGATGGAGGCCACTGTGCTCAGTGGGACCTTGAATGCTGCAGACATTTTTTGTACACTTTCCCCAGATCTGTGCCTTGATACAACCCAGTCTCGGAGGTCTACAGACAATTCCTTGGACTTCATTGATTGGTTTGTGCTATGACATGCACTGTTAACTGTGGGACCTTATTTAGACGGGTGTTTGCCTTTGCAAATTATATCCATTAAACTGAATTTAACACAGATTGACTTTAATCAAGTTGTAGAAACATCTTAGGTATGATCAGTGGAAACAGGGACTTCTTTCACGTTGTTGTTATGGAGTATTTTTTATGTAATTCTGAAGTAAATAATAAATTTAATTCATTTTGGAATAAATCTGTAACAAAACAAAAGGCGCTGCAAATACTTTTCAGATGCACTGTATAAAAAGTAATAGATAGTTTAAACATTTAAGATCACTACTGAGCATTTAATGAATATTTGTATATACCTTAACATTTTTTGTATCTAATTAAGACACTACATAATGCAGAAACCTTAAATGCCAACATCTTTCACAATAAAAATACTGATTATTGGTAGATCAAAATTTTCCTATTTTCAATAAAATACTCCTAGTAGAATCAAACCCAGATCTAAAATCTGATTTGAACACATGCCCACCATAACACCTACAATAGCAATTGGCTGCTTTCCCATCAATCTGATTATTCAGGTGGAGGTGTGATCCGTTGATCGAACTAAGTAATTTAAGTGCAGTGCAGTTTTGTGTCTCAAACTCAGACATTTCTTCTCTCTGAGACAATCACTTGCTCAGCTCTAAATAAGACCACACTAATACTTTCAATTTTGATACAGTAGATGTTTAAAATTCATAATAAAGCTATAGTTGTTAGTAAAAAATAATCAAGTGATGTTCAAAATATTTGTTTTTCAATTTTCTGACCTCTAAGGTGCATATACTCCCACACAGTGACAAAAACACAGAAATAATAAGCAATATTAACTCCTACACAAGAGCCTACAAGAAAATGGCACAAACCTGTACAGTACATTATCGTCTTCACATGTATGCCATTCAGATATTCCATTCAATTTATTGTATTTGTATAGGGCTTAAAACAGTGGACATTGTCACAGTCATGTAAATTAGATGCGAGTTAGATACCTACATACAGAATACTAATGTTCTTTAACTGACACATGTACTCCGAATTCACAAATGCAGGACTACTCAGGGACTATTAGTCAGATGCCCACACAAACTTATAAAGGTCATCCTAATTGACCAGTTAAAATTATCTTCAGTTTACATTTTTTGGTTGTACCACAAATGGTTTTATATCTAGAAAAATGCATAATCTTCACATGATTTGAATAATCTCTTATAGTACTGTAAGTAAATGCCAAATTACATTGTGGATGGATGGATGGATGGATGGATGGATGGATGGATGGATGGATGGATGGATGGATAGATAGATAGATAGATAGATAGATAGATAGATAGATAGATAGATAGATAGATAGATAGATAGATAGATAGATAGATAGATAGATAGATTGTTAACACAAATTTGGAGGTACACAATTGTATATGATATCTTTGGATAATGTAGCATAAAATTTCACTTCTCCTGAACTAGATGACAGAAACCTATTATCCTATTATTGATCATCTTTGGAATAAATTGGAATACTGATTACACCTCAGGCCTTCTCACCCTACAATGCCCGACTTTACTAATGCCCTTTTAGCCAAATGAGCACAAATATAGACAAAAACACACTCCAAAATCTAATGGGAACATCATCCCAGAAGCATAGAGGTTATTATAACAGCATTATAACTCAAGGGATGTGGAATTGCATGTGAGATGTTCAAAAATAATTTTTTTAAAGAACATATTCATTTTAAAGTCAGGAGTCCACAAACATTTGTCTAGTGTCAACAGAGCAAACCACAGAATGCAAAAATTAAGTTTTTTAATCTGTGGCTACCATATAGTAAATCATTGTATATGATGTTAATATTGATAATATAGTTAATACAGATAATGATAATGAATTTAAATGAGTACATATTATAAACCTTGCAGTTGGATCTGCTGTCAGACTTGTGCTGGTACAGAAAATTAATCAACACTTCTGACTATTTGTTATTGTTCTATTACTGTGAAAAAAGGACATGTTATTTCCAGTCATTGGTAAATGCCTCATGTTATTTGACTTAGTGGTCAATGCCTTAGCAGCTAATTACAAACGCCATTTCCTTCCAGCCAGTCAGCACAGCACAGCCTGAAGCCTGTACCTTTAAATATCTCTCTCTCTCTCTCTCTCTCTCTCTCTTTCTCAAACTGGTATGTAGTCTTTGCCTCCCAAATGGTAATGCTCTCATCTGTTGCTTAGTAACTGCTAGACTCCCTGCCAGGTTCTGAGAGAGCGAGTACAAGAGAAGCAGAGTTACTGAATGTGAGTGAATGCGAGAGAGCGAGAGAGATAGAGAAAAATAGATGAAAGGAATACAGATGAATGAAAGAGAATAGAAGAGAGGACGCAGCCAGCTCTCCTCCCTCGTTCACAACATACCAACAAACAGCGCTAAAGCCCTCGAGGAGACAAACGACTCAGCACGCTTGCTCTCTTGCTCTGTGTGAGTGTGTAGCAGTGCAGTTACAAATGTGCATCAGGCAGAGAAAGATTTCGACCTGTAATTACACTAAGGCAACTAGGGAGCCGTAGTCATAGAAACAGAGTTCAGGAAGCCAAAGTCTAAATCAGGGGCCAGGACATCACGTGGTTTTGCCCAGGTTAGAAACACGTCAGCTCAACCTATCACACGCACCTCGACCTGCAGGAAAAATGCTTTACCACCACACACCATCTTACCATGTAATCAGTGTTAGCACCTCATTACTGCACCTTACTGAGCATGAATATTTAGGACAATGACTAGAGAAGCCTGCTCTTATGCATGCTTATGTATCATTTTAAATATGCAAATAAAAAAAATGAAAAAAAAGAATACAAATAAGAGAAAATATATAAATAAAACAGCCCATTTAGGGAAAAAACAAATGATGAACTCACATTGTCCATTGCAGCTTTTCATTCTTGATGGAGTTATAGAGTGCCTGCAAATGAATGAAAAAGCCATGTGTCAATAAACAGAACAATACAAAAAATGTTCACATAAAATATGGGCAATATCGCTAAGAGGTTATACACTTAGTAGACTATATTTAATATTGCGTAACCAAAAGGTTTTAAAAAATATATACAAACTGCAACAACGAATTGAAAAACGGCATGGTGACACAGGAGCAATGCCATAACTCCAGGGTACCGACAATTTTCACATTTTCTAGCCGTGTGAATGAGTTTCCGCTAGGTTCTTCAGTTTTTTCTTACCAAAAACATGCAGGTGGCTTGCCAACTGTAATTGACCCTTAGATGTGAATGAATGTGTAAACGTGTGAGTATGGTGCCCTTTGTTATACTGGCATCACATTCATGGTGTACATGATGTAGTATCATTTACCTATGCACCCATTTAAGCCTTTGCTCCATCTAATAATGAAGACATACCTTTTCCTTCCTCTTGCGTGTTTGAGGATGGTTTTGGCCATCTTGTACTTTGCCCAGCAGATCAGGAAAAGCTAAGGGCCTGAGAGAACGTGACCGTGGTGCTTTGGTGTAGCGAAATGGTTCCGTGACACTAAAGTCCCGGCCACACCGCACTGAGCACAGAGAGCGCGAGCGCAGACGCCCCGCCGAGTGGATACTGTTCACTCCAATCATTTTAAAACCTGGAGCCTAATTTCTCAACCGTCCTGAATAGCTCGCAGATAACACTGAAGTTCAGATACAGCTCTTGTGAGTGCAAAATTTAAAAAAAGGATGGGAGCTTCTTTACAGCTTGGCTCGCTTGAAGTTGAGAAGCCCTCGAAAACCTCTGTGGAGACTCCAGCTCTTTGATTATAAATTCAGTTTTATTAATTATGCACAATGAAATAACTTCCAAACCTGGGATTTCCATCACAAGAGCGAACTTTCTGTTCTACTCTGAGCAAAAGCAGTAAGAAATTGCAGACAAACAAGGAAGCGGTGCTGCCGATCCTTCTGACTTGCTGTTTTGTTTTTACTTTTATTTGCAGATGTGAATCCTCAAAGTGATGCCATGAACATGCACAGCTGACAACATACATTGCATACGACGCTTACAGGTTTGATATAAATTAAGGAGATAAAAAATGGTGACATGGCACAAGAAAAGAGAAAACCAGACATGCACACATGTCCAAGAGAAAACCAAAGACCAAAAAGTGCAGCAAAAGAGGGAGACTTCAACTCCTGCCTTTACTCACAACGGCATCCCAGAACTGTGACGTCACAGTCACTCACCCCTTTGGGACAGGGAAAGAGACATCAAATGAAAGATGGCAAGGCAAAGAAAGGGGACAGGCACTGCAGGAAAGAGTGTAGGCACAAAGCGATAATTTGATTGCCCTATAGTTGCTTCGCAGTTTTCCTCTATATCACCCTGTTTCTGTCTTTTCCTCCATAGTGCTCCGGATGTCTGCATTTGTATCCATCAGTATGCGCCGTATTTCCTTCCTTCATCCAAGTTCTCTCTCAATTTTGGTTGCAATCTTTTTATCATTTCTTCTCTCATGCACACTAGAGCTTGATGTTGTGTGCATAGTAAAAACCAGAACACGTTTCACATCCCTCTCCTTCCAGACTCTTTCTTCCTCTGCGGTGCAGATAGAAAACGAACTGAAATGCACTGAGTAGGATATCTGATGTGGGAGGAGTGCTCACCCTCCCTCTCTCATTCTCTCCCTCTCCCAACCTGTTCTTCTCTCTGCCCAGCCAACAAATAACAGTCCTCGGATCTGCTCTGGTCCCGCCTTCTGGCGAATGTCAGAGCTGAGTGCTGGCTTCCCCAACACAGCGCATCATATGGCAGCAGCACTACAATTAACCTGTTGCTCTGCCCCCATGAAGGAAATTACTTCACATCAAACTGAATGAATCTTTTATTCACAGTAGGTTCAATGAAATAGCTGCTAATGTGCTGTGTTAATGTTCAAGGATACAACACGGGAGTAGGCTCATGGTGTAATGGTCTCTTTGCTCATTAGTCTCCTCTTGTCTCTATAATCTATAAAGTCTAATCACTCAATATTTTCAACTAAATTTTTCCTTTTCTTTTGCTAAAAGATCAGGGACACTGGGTACTCTACAGGCTCTAAGAATCTTGCCTTAGTCAGCTGTGACCGGATTCCTTGTATAAACCATCATCCAGATGTAAGGCAGCTTATGATCGAGCTGTAAGGCAGCTATAACGCTTCCAAATGTACCATTCATCAATTGATTTTTCCAGTAACTGCTTTATCTTGATCCAATGGATGCAATTAAGACAAGTCTATTACAGTACACCATACACACACACATACAGACCTTCATACACCTTTTCAAACCTAGAATAGAGCCTACAGAACTGTGTGGGAGACCGAAGCCTATACCAGGAAACTCAGGGAACAAGACAGGGGACACCCTGGTTGTGAGGCAAAATCTATTCTGGAACGCCAATCAGCCCCAATGTGGTCTAGTGGTTAGGATGCGGCGCTCTCACTGCTGCGGCCCGGGTTCGATCCCCGGTCAGGGAACCAACCCCAGCCATTAGGGTTGCACAAGCCTTAGAGCCGTCCCAAGCCCGGATAAATGGGGAGGGTTGCGTTAAGAAGGGCATCCAGCATAAAAACATGTGCCAAATCAAACAGCCGAAAGCAAGTTTAATCATTTCCAATGTACATTTTTGAAAGGGAGAAGAAAACTAGAGAAACCAGAAGAAACCACCAAACAAAATGAGAACATGCAAATGCTGTGCACTGAATTAAAACCCCAAATCTTGAAATGTACAATATTTGTAAGAAGTACTCACTAGTCATCACTTATAACAAAAAAAAGAATGTATTATTTTTGTTAACAAGATTTTTCTATTACATTTTATTTGAAAGATTTCTTTTTCAGTAGTTTGTCTTTTAACAACCCTGGTAGATTCACTGCACAAAAGAAGTATTAGCACCCTTCATTAATACAACAAAAATAAAAATAATAACACAAGCAGTAAATGATATATTGAGATCAAATATACATCATATAGATTATATGTATTGTTAATAAGAACTAGATTTTTCCTACAGGAACCTATCATTTTATAAAACATAGTATGTAATATTAAACCATAATCAAATAAACACAATGACTGGCTGTGGTAGATAGTGTATATCACAATTCCAAACCTGTGAAAAATACAAAATATGAAAATCTCAGTTCCCAATTAGTAACATATGGTGCTGTATCTTTGTGTATGAAAAGTTTTTTTTTTTTTTTTAAGCCAGAGCAGTGTTGAGAAAGCCTGTTTAGCTGTCAGTGTGGGCAGTGTGATAATGTGGTATAGCTCTTGACTCTTATTTGCATATCCTCCACAACCTCAATCAAGGAGACACAGAAAAAAAAGTACACTTTGCATACAATAAGGTATGGCAAGAAAACAATTTGTAGATTGGAAGAGGTAATAAATGGAGGAAGAGGAATGCAGAGAAATGAAGATGGAGATAGTGAAATTTGCAATTCCTTTATGCCACCACCTTGACAAAGGCTCATCTCAGCAGGAGGCAGGCAAATTCCCATCTGCTACAATCCTCAGTCCTCCCTTTTTTTCACTGAGCTACTCACTGAAATCAGAAGCCTTGCACTCCATCTATACTGAGCTACGCACCAACGTAAAGCTTCACCTGTTGCCTTCTGACCATCTTAGCTCATCTTTTGCCTACACTTCACACTAGTAGCTATTCAGGGAATTAGGAATTATATGAATGGATGAAAAGAAGAGAACCTTTTTGTATGTAAAAAAAAATATATCAGAGGCTCTTTGTATGATTTAGTACCTGACACTAATTAAATGCTGACATCAGCTTTGTAACTGAGCAACCATTTCTAGATTCTGTTGCCAAGTCACATGAGGTGTGGTTTGCTTTAAGACAGTTTGCTATCATGCAAATAAATAAAATAAATCAAGGAGTCAGCTTGAATAAAAGATACTGATACTCAGTAATGGATATAACTAACTCACTCTCTCTCTCTCTCTCTCTCTCTCTCTCTCTCTGAGCACTGTATATGTACAATACAATACAATGTACTGGTCATATATATATATATATGGCCAGTACAGATCTTTACATTTATCCCTCTGAACTCTTTTCGGACTAAGTTGGAATGGTAATTCCAGACCAGCTCGTCTGACATCAGTTCCTGACTTCAATAAAGCTTTTCTGGCTGAATACTCAAAAGGTTTTAATGAAGGGCCTTCCCTGAGAAGTGGCTGTAATTTCTTTAAGTAATTGTAATGTTAATCTATAATTGGATGTAAAATAAAACAGACATGTCCAGATCCTTACGATAATCTAGTTTACATAACATTACTAGTGTATTAGTGTACATAAGATTACATTGTTTTCAGCAGGCTTTTTATTGTATACCATATACCGACACACGAAGTAGCCAAAAACAGAAACCAAGTTTACAGCACAGACAAACAAATTATCAATAGACATTTGAAAGGGTCACTTTTTGGTCAATTTTGAGGTAAAATTTTCAGGTAAAACCAACATACAGGTTATGGTACTAATGATCAAGCACACATAAATGTTTCTATGAAAGACATGAGAGGTAGTACTCCTAATACCTTAGGTGTAGTATCTGTGCATGTATTATGAAGTCACTACAATGTCTGTGATCTACAGAGAGACTGCTTGTCCTTCTTGAGTTGATGAAAATCGCTATAGACATCCTCTGGCAACATTACTTAGCAGGCATATGTCAGGACAAAAGAGGGAGCGGAAGGTGTTGGTGTTTCAGAGGGATGGTGTTTGAAAGCACATGTGTGGGAGACAGAAAAAAACAGACAGAGTTGTTTGGTGTGTGTGGTGGCTACCCACTGTGATTTAAAAACCCGGCGTGACCAGAGCGGTTCAGGTGCGGCCATGACGTGCACTCTTTTTATTCACTGATCTCAGTAATCCTGCTGGAGTGATAAAAATAGGCTGCCTTTTATTTTTCACAAGCGCACTTAAACACAGGAGATTCAATGTCACCAACTCATACAAATCCTCTACTGTGCAGATTGTTAATCCCAACATATCACATGCCTATTGTATATTTATAATTAGGCTGTGCTTGAAAGAGGTGGGAATCACTGCACAGAACAATTGCATCACCCACTTATGAGAACAATTGCTTTTTCTAACTCAAAAGATTAACAGTCTGTCATCATTACAGTGCTGGTGATGCTATAGTCAAAACAAAACTCATCCAGTTAGTAATTGGACACTGGCTATTCAATGCACCTAATGAACTATTTTGACATTTAACATTCTTTACACAAAGCACTCTGATTTTTTTGTGTGTGATATAATAGAGTATTATTGCAGAGTTTTAAAAATGACTTATTTACTTCAAATGCTTTTCAGTCTGTGTTTTTAAGGTCCAATTAAAAAAAAGCCATTAAGATGCAAGGCTCCATATTAACTAGAGCATCTTTAAAATCACAGCATGAAATCACTGACCATCACCACAAACCGAGATCATTATCTTCCCTCTAGCAGATTGCATCTTAAACAGCCACCCACACTGGCTTTCCTACACACACATGCTATCAGATTAATCACACCCTCAGCTTCTGCACATTCTTTATCAAGGCACCTTCCAGTTGCTAGGTTATACCATTATTATATTTCCCTGTGTTTTACATATTGCATTCTGCATGTGAACTTACAGTAAATGCTTAATGCATTCACTCATGATCATTTATGAGACTTATTTATGGGATTTCTCTATTTTTTCTTTTCTTTTTTTTTTTTAACCCAAATCAGTTTTTATTAGCACTTTAACAGTACGGATTGTCACTATGCATTTTTACAGAAACCTGGATGTAGATTGAGATTCCTGATGAGAAACAATACAATCTACAACACTTCTTCTGGCTGACACCTAACCCTCAACTGCTCACTAGTATAAATCAGATAAATAATAGTTCCAATTGCCATAAATTGTCCAAATGCCATAAATGTCAACCAAATCATTACTGTATATAGGCATAGAAGAATAAACACGTTAAAAAAAAAATCATAGAAGCCTTATAGTCATTATAATAACAAAAGCAGTTCTTAACATTCAGTTTTTAGGCAGTGCAAAACTTTAGGATGTCTATGTGGGAGCATCCATAAGATCAGACAAATTTATTTTCATTTATTTTATAATGTAATGTAATGTAATATACTATAATATAAAATAATATAATATAATATCCAAGCTGAGCTAGTTTTTCCCAATTATGTGACAACTAAGAACCTGGAAGAATGAAGGCTAATGTGTACATCCTGTGAAACATATAAAACCAAAAAAAAGATTAATTATTTCGCACTGCAAATTCAGGTCATGATTAGAAAAATAAAGTCATGCCAAATCAACCAGATGACCTTCAAAAACTCCTCCTCTAAAGATTCAACCTTATCCTCTTACAAAAATAAAGTGGGTGCTCAAAATAAAATAACATTTTAACAAATTAAAAAGACTTGTGTAGGGGAAAAAGACCACATTAAAAAAACTTCTATTACAATCAATAACACAAAGACCAGCCAAGTATGTTCTCAAAAAAATCATTAATAAATCAACTACTGAATGCACACTTATTTCTGAGCCATTTAATCAAAATTCTAAACTAATGTATCACCTTATTAACATTTGTAACGATAGTAAGGTACAGTCAGTGCATTCATAGTGAGAGAGCTATTGTAAGTGCTTTCTAATGATCATAATTAAATATATCTTTGTGTATGATTTAGAGCAGACAGAATATTAGATACAGTGAGGAAAATAAGTATTTGAACACCCTGCTATTTTGCAAGTTCTCCCACTTAGAAATCATGGAGGGGTCTGAAATTGTCATCGTAGGTGCATGTCCACTGTGAGAGACATAATCTAAAAAAAAAATCCCGAAATCACAATGTATGATTTTTTAACTATTTATTTGTATGATACAGCTGCAAACAAGTATTTGAACACCTGAGAAAGTCAATGTTAATATTTGGTACAGTAGCCTTTGTTTGCAATTACAGAGTTCAAATGTTTCCTGTAGTTTTTCACCAGGTTTGCACACACTGCAGGAGGGATTTTGGCCCACTCCTCCACACAGATCTTCTCTAGATCAGTCAGGTTTCTGGCCTGTCGCTGAGAAACACGGAGTTTGAGCTCCCTCCAAAGATTCTCTATTGGGTTTAGGTCTGGAGACTGGCTAGGCCACGCCAGAACCTTGATATGCTTCTTACAGAGCCACTCCTTGGTTATCCTGGCTGTGTGCTTCAGGTCATTGTCACGTTGGAAGACCCAGCCTCGACCCATCTTCAATGCTCTAACTGAGGGAAGGAGGTTGTTCCCCAAAATCTCGCAATACATGGCCCCAGTCATCCTCTCCTTAATACAGTGCAGTCGCCCCCTTCCATGTGCAGAAAAACACCCCCAAAGCATGATGCTACCACCCCAATGCTTCACAGTAGGGATGGTGTTCTTGGGATGGTACTCATCATTCTTCTACCTCCAAACACGTTTAGTGGAATTATGACCCAAAAGTTATATTTTGGTCTCATCTGACCACATGACTTTCTCCCATGACTCCTCTGGATCATCCAAATGGTCATTGGCAAACTTAAGACGTGCCTGGACATGTGCTGGTTTAAGCAGGGAAACCTTCCGTGCCATGCATGATTTCAAACCATGACGTCTTAGTGTTTTACCAACAGTAACCTTGGAAACGGTGGTCCCAGCTCTTTTCAGGTCATTGACCAGCTCCTCCCGTGTAGTTCTGGGCTGATTTCTCACCTTCCTTAGGATCATTGAGACCCCACGGTGAGATCTTGCATGGAGCCCCAGTCCGAGGAGATTGACAGTCATGTTTAGCTTCTTCCATTTTCTAATGATTGCTCCAACAGTGGACCTTTTTCACCAAGCTGCTTGGCAATTTCCCGTAGCCCTTTCCAGCCTTGTGGAGGTGTACAATTTTGTCTCTAGTGTCTTTGGACAGCTCTTTGGTCTTGGCCATGTTAGTAGTTGGATTCTTACTGATTGTATGGGGTGGACAGGTGTCTTTATGCAGCTAACGACCTCAAACAGGTGCATCTAATTTAGGATAATAAATGTAGTGGAGGTGGACATTTTAAAGGCAGACTAACAGGTCTTTGAGGGTCAGAATTCTAACTGATAGACAGGTGTTCAAATACTTATTTGCAGCTGTATCATACAAATAAATAGTTTAAAAATCATATATTGTGATTTCTGGATTTTTTTTTTTTAGATTATGTCTCTCACAGTGGACATGCGCCTACGATGACAATTTCAGACCCCTCCATGATTTCTAAGTGGGAGAACTTGCAAAATAGCAGGGTGTTTAAATACTTATTTTCCTCACTGTATATTCTAATCAAATAAATTATTCTATATTTTATGTACTACTGTATATAAAATAACTAACAAAAAAATTTTTTTTTATTCACTCAGACAGTTTTGTATACTAAACATCAATGATAGGTCAATGCTAGCAAACGCGCATGGTATAAGCAGGGTAATTCAATGCTTCACATCATGTGGTTCTTTCTTTCTAATGCCATATCATGCATCATGTAACGCACACCTAGCCATGAATTACCTCTTAATTTAGATACAGTACCTCAAGAAGTGAATCTTGGAGGCATGGTTTTCCCTCTTTTCATTTCAATTATTACCAAATTCACTTTTGGCTGTGTGTATAAATCACGGAAATCAAAATATTTACTAATCTGTGTTGTGATATGACAGTTTGTATAACAGACAGATTTGTAAATTTATACAGCGAGAAAGGGAACACATACAGCTGCCATTGTAGCAGTGTGAAAGTGTAAGCATCCATTTTGTTTGTGTGTGTGTGTGTGCTTAAAGTTACTCACCTTGAGAAGATCTTTGGGGAAATTGTGCCCATCATTTAAACCCTCCAGGTTGCCTATAAACTGTGCACATGACATCCTCTTCCCCACATTCTGCATAAATAAGAGAGAAAGAAAGCTTTTTAACATTTTCAAACATTTATTGTGCCTGTATCACACATTTCCTAATGCAGAGTAGAAAAAAACCTTATCACAAATTGTAATTTTCATTCAGTGTAACTGTTCAGACTCACATGGCCATGTAGGTCTGTGTTGAGCAGCATCAAAGCGCAGGTCAGAGTGTGAACACTGTCTACAAAACAAATTCACAGCATGAACAACAGAGCTATCTGGTGGTACAAAGGTGATGTTACAGCCTCAATGTGAGGTAGATGCTCACCCTCGCAGCATGTGTGATTTACCTTCATTTGGTACAGTGTTGGGGTTGCACTGATGATATCTTCTGGAGAAATGCGACAGCACTCGTTCTCTTTCCTGCGTCTCACCCATAAGAGCAAACTCTCTTAGGAAAATTCTGAATAACAAAGATATGTGACCTTATATTGCTTACAGATTGAAATATAGGACTACACAGTAAAATATTAAGTGGATTTTTTATGTGTTGGGTTTGTTTCAAATAATACATTTTAATTGATTAATACTTAATTTATCATGCTAGCAATGGATAGCAAAAAGTAAGAAATAAAATGGAGGCAGAAAATGGCATAATTTCCATCCCTTTTACTACTTTCTTAACCTTGCACCCAGAGTACAGTTTATTAGGAACACCCACACTCTTAATCTGTAAGAGTTCCCCCAGAGGGACAACCAAAAAGCCTTTAGGGTTTATATATATATATATATATATATATATATATATATATATATATATATATATATATACACAACATTTAAAAAACAGTTTTCTACAATGATTCTACATTTATTTTTTATGTATTTACATGTATTTTTCTTCTTTTTTTCATGTTTTCATTACTGTAATATGCACAGTCCACCTCTACTCATTATTGGAAAGAGACCACTGCTGGCCCACCACTGACCAGAGTTATAAGCATTCTCAGCACAGCAGTAAAACTAACATTTAACTTTCTAAAAAGCCTCTAGTCTATTCAAACTGTCAGAGTCATAAAATATAGAAATAAAATAGATTTATTTAGAAATAAGAAGTCATCCTAAAAAAGGGAAAATATTTAAAAGAAAAATGTGCATGTGCATCCACTTACCTTAGGGCCTGATCTAGACTCATGCCAGCAAAATTGAAATAACTCAGGTACTCTTCCGCCACCATTCCGCTAAAATCATTACTGCAGGCAAACAGAGGAAAACAAAAAGCACAATGTGTAAAGGATTGAGAATTTGCATATGTGAGTATGTCTATTTTAACATTTAATATTCATGACCACACAATGCTTATGTATCTGAATCAAATGGCTCAGAGTTCACATACAAGACAAGTTTTTTTAAGAGGATAGATAAAAAAAAGAAAGAAATTATGCTCACTTTTTACTCAGGTGTCTTGCAATGTCAGACCTCCTAAAGCCGTCCAGGTTGTAGAGACGTTTGGCCAGCAGTTTGGCAGCCTGAAGGTCGGCCTTGCCATTAAAAATGTTTTCGTTGGTGCCCAATGCCAAGCGTTGTGCCACCTCATGGTCAGATTCTGTGACAAGTCCTGATCCTCGTTCCCTGAAAAAAGTAACAGTAAGCAAAAACAATATAGTTTGGTATTTGCAACAATTTGCTTTTTCCTGTAAATAATATTTGTGCAGAACATGCTAATACAGTGCCACCACAGACAATCGTCATATACCCACAATCATGCATGAACACACGTGTGTGGTGTTTTGGAATCCTTATTCCCCAGTGTTATTTACATTCATAGAAGTACGCAGCCATTTTTCATTATTGCGTGTTTTTTATTTGCATGTGTTGACAGTAATCATCATCTGTTTGGCATCTAAACTCACCCACAAGGACACTCCTTTCATCCCTGACAGACACTAACTACTGGTAAAAACGTCAATCGCAAGAACCCATTAGCAAACATTTTAATAGGGCTCAAAAACATTTCAAATAGGGCGTATTCCCACCTTGTACCCGTTGTTCCCAGGATAATCTCTGCTTCTATTATGAGCCTGACCAGGATAAAGCTTAAAGGCTTACAAAGAATGAATGTCTGAATGAGCATTTATGGCATTTTGTCTCCATGACTCATGGCCACAACTTAAGAATTAACTGTTAAAAGATAAATGCTATCTTGTACAATAAAAAAGTCATCCTAGTTATAATATAATCAAAACTTTAATTCTAAAATTATTATTATTATTATTATTATTATTATTATTATTATTATTATAAAACAAAAAAATCAATAAGCGCAAAAAATTTCAAACAACCAATTTCTGGATGTTATGTTTATTTCAAGCTTGTAGGTTTTTTTTTTTATCTATTTACAAAAAATTTAGTAAAAACTTAGTAAATAGATAAAAAAAACCTACAAGCTTGAAATAAACATAACATCCAGAAATTGGTTGTTTGAAATTTTTCATAGTTCAAGTTAAACTATAAGATAAATTTGACATATTTAAAATATTTCCACTTGCTAAATTTCAATTTGCAGTGTAGTGTCAATATACTATTTTTAAACCACAATAGATTAATGACTAGACATTCCTATTTAAAACATAACCTGCATTACCAACAGCACAAAACATACACATATGTATAAAAGTGTTCTAATAAGTTCAACATTAGTAACTCTGATTTTAGATGAAAAACAAACAAAAAAATCCAAAAAAGTAATTTACAACAAATTCACATTTCAATGGAGCTATTATTTATTTGAGAGATCATGTCAATGGACAATATATAAGCAAACAAATCATTGTCTTCTTACCTTAACACCATATCACCTCTGTGTAAAAACCTTATCGTGCCTCAGAACCGTCACTGCTTCCTAATTACACAACCCTTAACTATCGAGGCTCAAGTGGAACTAAATACTTATGATCTGCTTTTAGCCTATTTCTAAAAGGAAAGTCTAACATAAAGGCTAGGGAGGGAGGAGACTCTGAGAAGGCAAAGCTGAAGGGGAGGTGTATGTTTATCCTTCAAACAATGAGTCCTCATTCCAAAGCAGACTAAAAATTATGAAATGTACAATACATTCTCTATCTAAGCTCACAGTTAGGGTGTGGAGGCCACTTTAAATGAGGCACTAATAAACAGACTTTCCTACTTTCAGTCAACTGGAATTTCTGGACCTGTCTAATTAATAATAGTACAGTTTTCACAGACGCCAGGACATATAAATGATTTCTCCTGTACTTGCCCTAACTACTCAGAGCTTGTAGATTAACATCTTTGAACAAGTCAGATAAAATTGTTTTGTGTTAAACAGCCATTTTTCCTAAGAAAACAACCAGCCTACATACGCCCTCTCCTTATGAACAGTCTCATCCACAAACACATTCCACAATCACCCAGGAGCTTTTTACACACCTACACAAACTGTGGCCAGGCTGAATTAGGGTCATGCTGTTCTTAAATGATGTTAGTTACCTGTCCCAGCTAGAATAAATCCAACTCCCACGTAAAAAATAGTTCACCCTTTTACTCACTGTTAGCAAATGGTTTGAAGTGAGGTTTATTTTTTGTTTTTTATAGATTTATAGGTAAAGAAAACAACAAAAAGTTACAAGAAGCACACATCACCTGCTTACAATAAATGTCTATGTTCTATGTTATGTTATATGAAAATAACAGTTTTATGTGTAGCAGGGATGAGCCACTACCCAAATAATAATAGCAAGATAGTAAAATTAACAAAGCATTAAAAACACTAAAGCTATTCCCCTTTATTGCATGAACAAAGAATGGAAGAAGCACTTTTAAAAAAAGAATGGTTGAAAAAATCTAAATGATAATATAATTCTTCAGGTTTTTATACAGTTCCTGACATTCCAACCTTTCTGTTCACAGGGCATTTTGTGTACTTTCATATTACAAGAATTACAGACAGACACCTTGTGACACTATTGTGTTCGAATTTCCTTTCTGGCCCACAGTATAAAGTGGACCAGAAACAACAAAACATTGACGGAAGAAGGTGGGGCTAGAAATGCTGGATTCTTGAGAAAAACATTTCCATTCATTAGCAATAGTGGCTTATCCACATGGGCAGATTGCATTGGGGCAAAAAGAAGTGCATCTGGAAGTAGCACCTAGCAAACATCATACAGCACTTAAAAATATCTGTCACATTTCCTTCATCCCAAATAGATCATCTACTCACCGATAAACCTCTGGCAGGGGAGCATACAAGTAGTGATCATCCAAGACCCCGCCTCCCCAGCAGAGCAAATAGCGCGCCATATCATTAAATCCCTGCCTCCTGACATGCAGCTTAAGTGCCTGCTCAGATCCTTAACCAGCACAGAGCTCAGAGGACCTCATTCTTTTTTCCCGTGTGATCCACATGAAAAACACTAATCGTATAGTTTATTCCTAGGCATGATTTCTCCTGTCTCTTCTCCTTTCTCATTCCTAGGCTGCTTTCTGCTTTCAGCCTGCTTGCCTATATGCATGTTTTGTGTTATCCTGCCTGTGTACTTCTCTTCAGCTGGGCTATTTTCTGCTGCTGGATGTGATATGTGTTTCCTTTCACTATGCAACAACTCAACCCCTTTCCCTCCTTCTTTTCCTTTCTTTGTTACTGCCTCATGTCCCTCCCTCTCATCAGCCCCTTCTCCCAGAACTTTTTTAACAACCTTGGTCTCTGCACAATCTGACCTGAATATGTGGAGCACTTACAAATGGGAGCAGAAACATGTTGGTCAATGTCGAATGTTGGCCAACTGAAGATAACCTAAATAAAAAACACGAAGTCTTGGAAGACTGTGTCTAAAGCTCTATTTAAAACCCTGAAGTCACATGACCCTGGAAGCTAATCTCACAACCACCCTGGAGACCAAGTGGACTTGGATGAGCTCCAGGTCTCACTAGACGCCGGACAGGAAAAGGACCTCTACGGAGGAGCCAGTTGTCAGACCAAATGGGGTCAAATTTCTGTTTTTATTGGCAAAACATAAATAGCTGGATGACAAAGCTGTATGAAAAGTCCCAAATGTAGCAATCCCTGCACACTTTTTTCCTTCTTTTAGAATAAAACCAATGCTGGCTGGTTTGTACTCAACTCTCCCACTGGACACGATGAGGACTGGTTGTTAATCTTTATTTTAAACAACACAAGCTATGACCCCTAAGAAGTCTTTAATTGACAATCACAATGTAAACTTCTATGTTGGTTGAGATTTATAGCCAGGCTAAATATTGGCGATTGAGCCTTACTAGTGATCACAGTATTCCTGTGCATTCATTTAACTACATTTAAAAAATATTATTCCCTGTTTTTGATGAGGATATGTATTCCAGGCCACAGTAAATTGCATTAAATAGTACAACTAAAGATAGCCTTGCAAAATTATTTCTTTTTGTAGCAATATTTTTAGAACCACATCCTATAGATCAAAATATCCTGATGCAATCTGGAGACATAACATTCCCGAAATGTGTTTATACTTCCATCTGCTGGGCAACGTGTGCAAAAGCATAGCAGCTTGTACAAGTTTGACTGAGATTGGTATCATAAACAGAGGCTATTTTATTGTAATTAAATCTGTAAAAATTTTCACCTTATAATTTTCACTTTTAGTTACTACATTTCAAAAAGAAAAGCATCTCTACTTTCTACTCACTACATTCTCATAGCACTACATCAGTAAATTTCTGAAAAATCCCATGTATTTGCAATCTTATCATACAACATTGAACAGTTAATCAAAATTCTTATCAAAACAAATTTGATCGTTATAGTTAAATTAGAAGGCAGAAATGTCAGCACGCTAAAAATTAATTATGTAAAAGCATGATTCAACATGGTCCAGTATTTGTCCTAAAAGCTTCACATTTAATAATTAAAATTTTTTTAAAGAAAAAACAAAGCCACGTCACATGAATTTCTTTGTTCTGCATTTTGAGGATCCTGCAACCTTAGTCTCAATTTAGGTGTCGTGTGAAGTTTTTTGGCATGCTTTGTTGGGCTTTTTTTTATAATTGTATCCATTTAGAATACATTCTAATACAAATAATATATTTATACACAGTTACACCTTAAGCAGAAGTACGAAACTGGTTAAGATTATGAAGCCCATAGATAACAATATTGTCAATAATTTAATTAATAAGAAATTCTTATAATAATGCCACTTTTTTAGTAAAGGAAACATAAGTAAAGGGAAAAACACTTTTTCTTTAGGCTTCTCCCATTAGGGGTCGCCACAGCGGATCATCCGTCTCCATACCCACTGTCCACATCTGCCTCTTTCACCCCAACTCCCTGCATGTCTTTCCTCACCACATCCATTAACCTCCTCCTTGGCCTTCCTCTTTTCCTCCTTACTGGTGGCTCCATCCTCAGCATTCTCCTACCGATAAACCCCATTTCCCTCCTCTGCACATGTCCAAACCATCTCAATCTCGCTCTTCTCACCTTGTCTCCAAAACGTCCTACATATGTTGTCCCTCTAATAAACTTGTTTTTTTAATCCTGTCC